>NW_027460827.1:0-165000 GCF_050947875.1 Dermacentor variabilis
CGTGCTTAACACGTCGTTTGGGAGAAATCCACGAGCGCGCTCTGCAAAAAGCAGCATGTGCATGCATAACGTGTGGTCTTGCAGAAAACAACGTCGGCGTCTACCTAAAGATGCATGTGCATGTTTAAGAAGTGGTTTGGCACAAATGCATGCGCGGGTGCTAAAAAGAGCAGCATGGGCGTGCTTAGCACGTCGTTTGGCAGAAATCCACATGAGCGCTCTGCCAAAAGTAGCATATGCATGAAATAACTTCTGGTTTTGCAGAAAACAACCTCCGCGTCTATCAAAAGATGCATGTGCATGCTTAACAAGTGATTTGGCACAAATCCATGCGCGGCTGCTAAAAAGAGCAGCATGGGCGTGCTTAACACGTCGTTTGGCAGAAATCCTCGTGCGCGCTCTGCCTAAAGCAGCATGTGCATGCATAACTTGTGGTTTTGCAGAAAACAACCTCCGCGTCTACCAAAAGATGCATATGCATACTTAAGAAGTGGTTTGGCACAAATCGATGTGCGGGTGCTAAAAAGAGCAGCATGGGCGTGCTTAGCAGGTAGTTTGGCAGAAATCCACGTGCACGTTCTGCCAATAGCAGCATATGCGTGCATAACTTCTGGTTTTGCAGAAAACAACCTCCGCCTCTACCAAAAGATGCATGTGCATTCTTAACAAGTTGTTTGGCACAAATGCATGCGCGTGTGCTAAAAAGAGCAGCATGGGCGTGCTTAGCATGTCGTTTGGCCGAAATCCACATGAGCGCTCTGCCAAAAGTAGCATATGCATGCATAACTTCTGGTTTTGCAGAAAACAACCTCCGCGTCTATCAAAAGATGCATGTGCATGCTTAACAAGTGGTTTGGCACAAATCCATGCGCGGGTGCTAAAAAGAGCAGCATGGGCGTGCTTAACACGTCGTTTGGCAGAAATCCACCTGCGCACTCTGCCTAAAGCAGCATGTGCATGCATAACTTGTGGTTTTGCAGAAAACAACCTCCGCGTCTACCAAAAGATGCATGTGCATGCTTAACGAGTTGTTTGGACCAAATCCATGCGCGGGTGCTAAAAAGAGAAGCATGGGCGTGCTTAGCACGTCGTTTGGCAGAAGTCCTCGTGTGCGCTCTGCCAAACTGAGCATCTGCATTCATAACTTGTGGTTTGGCAGAAAACAACGTCCGCGTCTGCCAAAATATGCGTATGCATCCTCAACAAGTGGTTTGGCACAAATCCATCTCTTGCTGCTAAAAAGAGCTGTATGGGCGTGCTTAGCACGTCGTTTGGGAGAAATCCACGAGTGCGCTCTGCCAAAAGCAGCATGTGCATGCAAAACTTGTGGTTTGGCAGACAACAACGTCCGCGTCTGCGAAAAGATGCATATGCATGCTTAAGAAGTTGTTTGGCCCAAATCCATGCGCGGGTGCTAAAAAGAGCAGCATGGGCGTGCTTAGCACGTCGTTTGGCAGAAATCCACGTGGGCTCTGCCAAAAACAGCATGTGCATGGATAACTTGTGCTTTGGCAGAAAACAACGTCCGCGCCTACCAAAAGATGCATGTGCATGCTTGACAAGTTGTTTGGCACAAATCCATGCGCGGGTGCTAAAAAGAGCAGCATGGGCGTGCTTAGCACGTCGTTTGGCAGAAATCCACGTGCGCGCTCTGCCAAAAACAGCATGTGCTTGGATAACTTGTGCTTTGGCAGAAAACAACATCCGCGCCTACCAAAAGATGCATGTGCATGCTTAAGAAGTTGTTTGGCACAAATCCATGCGCGGGTGCTAAAAAGAGCAGCATGGGCGTGCTTAGCACGTCGTTTGGCAGAAATCCACATGAGCGCTCTGCCAAAAGTAGCATATGCATGCATAACTTCTAGTTTTGCAGAAAACAACATCCGCGTCTATCAAAAGATGCATGTGCATGCTTAACAAGTGGTTTGGCACAAATCCATGCGCGGGTGCTAAAAAGAGCAGCATGGGCGTGCTTAACACGTCGTTTGGCAGAAATCCACGTGCGCGCTCTGCCTAAAGCAGCATGTGCATGCATAACTTGTGGTTTTGCAGAAAACAACCTCCGCGTCTACCAAAAGATGCATGTGCATGCTTAACAAGTTGTTTGGCACAAATCCATGCGCGGGTGCTAAAAAGAGCAGCATGGGCGTGCTTAGCACGTCGTTTGGCTGAAATCCACGTGCGCGCTCTGCCAAAAACAGCATGTGCATGGATAACTTGTGCTTTGGCAGAAAACAACGTCCGCGCCTACCAAAAGATGCATGTGCATGCTTGACAAGTTGTTTGGCACAAATTTATGCGCGGGTGCTAAAAAGAGCAGCATGGGCGTGCTTAGCACGTCGTTTGGCAGAAATCCACGTGCGCGCTCTGCCAAAAACAGCATGTGCATGCATAACTTGTGGTTTGGCAGAAAACAACGTCCGCGCCTACCAAAAGATGCATGTGTATGTTTAAGAAGTGGTTTGGCACAAATCCATGCGCGGCTGCTAAAAAGAGCAGCTTTGGCGTGCTTAGCACGTCGTTTGGCAGAAATCCACGTGCGCGCTCTGCCAAAAGCAGCATGTGCATGCACAACTTGTGGTTTGGCAGAAAACAACGTCCGCGTCTACCAAGAGATGCATGCGCATGCTTAAGAAGTGGTTTGGCACAACTACATGCGCGGGTAACAAAAAGAGCAGCATGGGCGTGCTTAGCACGTCGTTTGGCAGAAATCCACATGAGCGCTCTGCCAAAAGTAGCATATGCATGCATAACTTCTGGTTTTGCAGAAAACAATCTCCGCGTCTATCAAAAGATGCATGTGCATGCTTAACGAGTTGTTTGGCACAAATCCATGCACGGGTGCTAAAAAGAGAAGCATGGGCGTGCTTAGCACGTCGTTTGGCAGAAATCCTCGTGTGCGCTCTGCCAAACTGAGCATCTGCATTCATAACTTGTGGTTTGGCAGAAAACAACGTCCGCGTCTGCCAAAATATGCGTATGCATCCTTAACAAGTGGTTTGGCACAAACCCATCTGCTGCTGCTAAAAAGAGCTCTATGGGCGTGCTTAGCACGTCGTTTGGGAGAAATCCACGAGTGCGCTCAGCCAAAAGCAGCATGTGCATGCAAAACTTGTGGTTTGGCAGACAACAACGTCCGCGTCTGCGAAAAGATGCATATGCATGCTTAAGAAGTTGTTTGGCCTAAATCCATGCGCGGGTGCTAAAAAGAGCAGCATGGGCGTGCTTAGCACGTCGTTTGGCAGAAATCCACGTGCGCGCTCTGCCAAAAGCAGCATGTGTCTGCATATTTGTGGTTTTGCAGAAAACAACGTCCGCGTCTGCCAAAAGATGCATATGCATGCTTAACAAGTGGTTTGGCACAAATCCATGCGCGGGTGCTAAACAGAGCAGCAGTGGCGTGCTTATCACGTCGTTTGGCAGAAATCCACATGCGCGCTCTGCCAAAAGCAGCATGTGCCTGCATAACTTGTGCTTTGGCAGAAAACAACGTCCGCGCCTACCAAAAGATGCATGTGCATGCTTAAGCAGTTGTTTGGCCCAAATCCATGCGCGGGTGCTAAAAAGAGCAGCATGGGCGTGCTTAATATGTCATTTGGCAGAAATCCACGTGCGCGCTCTGCCTAAAGCAGCATGTGCATGCATAACTTGTGGTTTTGCAGAAAACAACCTCCGCGTCTACCAAAAGATGCATGTGCATGCTTAACAATATGTTTGGCACAAATCCATGCGCGGGTGCTAAAAAGAGCAGCTTTTGCGTGCTTAGCACGTCGTTTGGCAGAAATCCACGTGCGCGCTCTGCCAAAAGCAGCATGTGCATGCATAACTTGTGGTCTTGCAGAAAATAACGTTCGCGTCTACCTAAAGATGCATGCGCATTCTTAACAAGTGGTTTGGCACAAATGCATGCGCGGGTGCTAAAAAGAGCAGCATAGGCGTGCTTAGCACGTCGTTTGGCAGAAATCCAAATGAGCGCTCTACCAAAAGTAGCATATGCATGCATAACTTCTTGTTTTGCAGAAAACAACCTCCTCGTCTACCAAAAGATGCTTGTGCATGCTTAACAAGTGGTTTGGCACAAATCCATGCGTTGGTGCTAAAAAGAGCAGCATGGACGTGCTTAACACGTCGTTTGGCAGAAATCCACGAGCGCGCTCTGCCTAAAGCAGCATGTGCATGCATAACTTGTGGTTTGGCAGAAAACAACATCCGCATCTACCAAAAGATGCATGTGCATGCTTAAGAAGTTGTTTGGCACAAATCCATGCGCGGGTGCTAAAAAGAGCAGCATGGGCGTGCCTAGCACGTCGTTTGGCAGAAATCCTCGTTCGCGCTCTGCCAAAAGGAGCATGTGCATGCATAACTTGTGGTTTGGCAGAAAACAACATCCGCCTCTGCCAAAAGATGCATATGCATCCTTAACAAGTGGTTTGGCACAAATCGATGTGCGGGTGCTAAAAAGAGCAGCATGGGCGTGCTTAGCACGTAGTTTGGCAGAAATCCACGTGCACGCTCTGCCAAAAGCAGCATGTGCATGCATAACTTGTGGTTTGGCAGAAAACAACGTCCGCATCTACCAAAAGATGCATGTGCATGCTTAACAAGTTGTTTGGCACAAATCCATGCGCGGGTGCTAAAAAGAGCAGCATGGGCGTGTTTAGCACGTCGTTTGGGAGAAATTCTCATGCGCGCTCTGCCAAAAGGAGCATGTGCATGCATAACTTCTGGTTTTGCAGAAAACAACCTCCGCGTCTACCAAAAGATGCATGTGCTTTCTTAACAAGTGGTTTGGCACAAATGCATGCGCGGGTGCTAAAAAGAGCAGCATGGGCATGCTTAGCACGTCGTTTGGCAGAAATCCACATGAGCGCTCTGCCAAAAGTAGCATATGCATTCATAACTTGTGCTTTGGCAGAAAACAACGTCCGCGTCTGCCAAAAGATGCATATGCATCCTTAACAAGTGGTTTGGCACAAACCCATGTGCTGGTGCTAAAAAGAGCTGTATGGGCGTCCTTAGCACGTCGTTTGGGAGAAATCCACGAGTGCGCTCTGCCAAAAGCAGCATGTGCATGCATAACTTGTGGTTTGGCAGACAACGTCCGCGTCTGCGAAAAGATGCATATGCATGCTTAAGAAGTTGCTTGGCCCAAATCCATGCGCGGGTGCTAAAAAGAGCAGCATGGGCGTGCTTAGCACGTCGTTTGGCAGAAATCCACGTGCGCGCTCTGCCGAAAACAGCATGTGCATGCATAACTTGTGGTTTGGCAGAAAACAACGTCCGCGCCTACCAAAAGATGCATGTGCATGTTTAAGAAGTGGTTTGGCACAAATCCATGCGCGGGTGCTAAAAAGAGCAGCTTTGGCGTGCTTAGCACGTCGTTTGGCAGAAATCCACGTGCGCGCTCTGCCAAAAGCAGCATGTGCATGCATAACTTGTGGTTTGGCAGAAAACAACGTCCGCGTCTACCAAAAGATGCAAGTTGTTTGGCACAAATCCATGCGCGGGGGCTAAAAAGAGCAGCATGGGCGTGCTTAGCACGTCGTTTGGCAGAAATCCTCGTGTGCGCTCTGCCAAAAGGAGCATGTGCATGCATAGCTTGTGGTTTGGCAGAAAACAACATCCGCGTCTACCAAAAGATGCATGTGCATGCTTAACAAGCTGTTTGGCACAAATCCATGCGCGGGTGCTCAAAAGAGCAGCATGGGCGTGCCTAGCACGTCGTTTGGCAGAAATCCTCGTGCGCGCTCGGCCAAAAGATGCATGTGCATGCATAACTTCTGGTTTTGCAGAAAACAACCTCCGCGTCTACCAAAAGATGCATGTGCTTTCTTAACAAGTGGTTTGGCACAAATGCATGCGCGGGTGCTAAAAAGAGCAGCATGGGCATGCTTAGCACGTCGTTTGGAAGAAATCCACATGAGCGCTCTGCCAAAAGTAGCATATGCATTCATAACTTGTGGTTTGGCAGAAAACAACGTCCGCGTCTGCCAAAAGATGCATATGCATCCTTAACAAGTGGTCTGGCACAAACCAATGTGCTGGTGCTAAAAAGAGCTGTATGGGCGCACTTAGTACGTCGTTTGGGAGAAATCCACGAGTGCGCTCTGCCAAAAGCAGCAAGTGCATGCATAACTTGTGGTTTGGCAGACAACAACGTGCGCGTCTGCGAAAAGATGCATATGCATGCTTAACAAGTTGTTTGGCACAAATCCATGCACGGGTGCTAAAAAGAGAAGCATGGGCGTGCTTAGCACGTCGTTTGGCAGAAATCCTCGTGTGCGCTCTGCCAAACTGAGCATCTGCATTCATAACTTGTGGTTTGGCAGAAAACAACGTCCGCGTCTGCCAAAATATGCGTATGCATCCTTAACAAGTGGTTTGGCACAAACCCATCTGCTGCTGCTAAAAAGAGCTCTATGGGCGTGCTTAGCACGTCGTTTGGGAGAAATCCACGAGTGCGCTCAGCCAAAAGCAGCATGTGCATGCAAAACTTGTGGTTTGGCAGACAACAACGTCCGCGTCTGCGAAAAGATGCATATGCATGCTTAAGAAGTTGTTTGGCCTAAATCCATGCGCGGGTGCTAAAAAGAGCAGCATGGGCGTGCTTAGCACGTCGTTTGGCAGAAATCCACGTGCGCGCTCTGCCAAAAGCAGCATGTGTCTGCATATTTGTGGTTTTGCAGAAAACAACGTCCGCGTCTGCCAAAAGATGCATATGCATGCTTAACAAGTGGTTTGGCACAAATCCATGCGCGGGTGCTAAACAGAGCAGCAGTGGCGTGCTTATCACGTCGTTTGGCAGAAATCCACATGCGCGCTCTGCCAAAAGCAGCATGTGCCTGCATAACTTGTGCTTTGGCAGAAAACAACGTCCGCGCCTACCAAAAGATGCATGTGCATGCTTAAGCAGTTGTTTGGCCCAAATCCATGCGCGGGTGCTAAAAAGAGCAGCATGGGCGTGCTTAATATGTCATTTGGCAGAAATCCACGTGCGCGCTCTGCCTAAAGCAGCATGTGCATGCATAACTTGTGGTTTTGCAGAAAACAACCTCCGCGTCTACCAAAAGATGCATGTGCATGCTTAACAATATGTTTGGCACAAATCCATGCGCGGGTGCTAAAAAGAGCAGCTTTTGCGTGCTTAGCACGTCGTTTGGCAGAAATCCACGTGCGCGCTCTGCCAAAAGCAGCATGTGCATGCATAACTTGTGGTCTTGCAGAAAATAACGTTCGCGTCTACCTAAAGATGCATGCGCATTCTTAACAAGTGGTTTGGCACAAATGCATGCGCGGGTGCTAAAAAGAGCAGCATAGGCGTGCTTAGCACGTCGTTTGGCAGAAATCCAAATGAGCGCTCTACCAAAAGTAGCATATGCATGCATAACTTCTTGTTTTGCAGAAAACAACCTCCTCGTCTACCAAAAGATGCTTGTGCATGCTTAACAAGTGGTTTGGCACAAATCCATGCGTTGGTGCTAAAAAGAGCAGCATGGACGTGCTTAACACGTCGTTTGGCAGAAATCCACGAGCGCGCTCTGCCTAAAGCAGCATGTGCATGCATAACTTGTGGTTTGGCAGAAAACAACATCCGCATCTACCAAAAGATGCATGTGCATGCTTAAGAAGTTGTTTGGCACAAATCCATGCGCGGGTGCTAAAAAGAGCAGCATGGGCGTGCCTAGCACGTCGTTTGGCAGAAATCCTCGTTCGCGCTCTGCCAAAAGGAGCATGTGCATGCATAACTTGTGGTTTGGCAGAAAACAACATCCGCCTCTGCCAAAAGATGCATATGCATCCTTAACAAGTGGTTTGGCACAAATCGATGTGCGGGTGCTAAAAAGAGCAGCATGGGCGTGCTTAGCACGTAGTTTGGCAGAAATCCACGTGCACGCTCTGCCAAAAGCAGCATGTGCATGCATAACTTGTGGTTTGGCAGAAAACAACGTCCGCATCTACCAAAAGATGCATGTGCATGCTTAACAAGTTGTTTGGCACAAATCCATGCGCGGGTGCTAAAAAGAGCAGCATGGGCGTGTTTAGCACGTCGTTTGGGAGAAATTCTCATGCGCGCTCTGCCAAAAGGAGCATGTGCATGCATAACTTCTGGTTTTGCAGAAAACAACCTCCGCGTCTACCAAAAGATGCATGTGCTTTCTTAACAAGTGGTTTGGCACAAATGCATGCGCGGGTGCTAAAAAGAGCAGCATGGGCATGCTTAGCACGTCGTTTGGCAGAAATCCACATGAGCGCTCTGCCAAAAGTAGCATATGCATTCATAACTTGTGCTTTGGCAGAAAACAACGTCCGCGTCTGCCAAAAGATGCATATGCATCCTTAACAAGTGGTTTGGCACAAACCCATGTGCTGGTGCTAAAAAGAGCTGTATGGGCGTCCTTAGCACGTCGTTTGGGAGAAATCCACGAGTGCGCTCTGCCAAAAGCAGCATGTGCATGCATAACTTGTGGTTTGGCAGACAACGTCCGCGTCTGCGAAAAGATGCATATGCATGCTTAAGAAGTTGCTTGGCCCAAATCCATGCGCGGGTGCTAAAAAGAGCAGCATGGGCGTGCTTAGCACGTCGTTTGGCAGAAATCCACGTGCGCGCTCTGCCGAAAACAGCATGTGCATGCATAACTTGTGGTTTGGCAGAAAACAACGTCCGCGCCTACCAAAAGATGCATGTGCATGTTTAAGAAGTGGTTTGGCACAAATCCATGCGCGGGTGCTAAAAAGAGCAGCTTTGGCGTGCTTAGCACGTCGTTTGGCAGAAATCCACGTGCGCGCTCTGCCAAAAGCAGCATGTGCATGCATAACTTGTGGTTTGGCAGAAAACAACGTCCGCGTCTACCAAAAGATGCAAGTTGTTTGGCACAAATCCATGCGCGGGGGCTAAAAAGAGCAGCATGGGCGTGCTTAGCACGTCGTTTGGCAGAAATCCTCGTGTGCGCTCTGCCAAAAGGAGCATGTGCATGCATAGCTTGTGGTTTGGCAGAAAACAACATCCGCGTCTACCAAAAGATGCATGTGCATGCTTAACAAGCTGTTTGGCACAAATCCATGCGCGGGTGCTCAAAAGAGCAGCATGGGCGTGCCTAGCACGTCGTTTGGCAGAAATCCTCGTGCGCGCTCGGCCAAAAGATGCATGTGCATGCATAACTTCTGGTTTTGCAGAAAACAACCTCCGCGTCTACCAAAAGATGCATGTGCTTTCTTAACAAGTGGTTTGGCACAAATGCATGCGCGGGTGCTAAAAAGAGCAGCATGGGCATGCTTAGCACGTCGTTTGGAAGAAATCCACATGAGCGCTCTGCCAAAAGTAGCATATGCATTCATAACTTGTGGTTTGGCAGAAAACAACGTCCGCGTCTGCCAAAAGATGCATATGCATCCTTAACAAGTGGTCTGGCACAAACCAATGTGCTGGTGCTAAAAAGAGCTGTATGGGCGCACTTAGTACGTCGTTTGGGAGAAATCCACGAGTGCGCTCTGCCAAAAGCAGCAAGTGCATGCATAACTTGTGGTTTGGCAGACAACAACGTGCGCGTCTGCGAAAAGATGCATATGCATGCTTAACAAGTTGTTTGGCCCAAATCCATGCGCCGGTGCTAAAAAGAGCAGCATGGGCGCGCTTAGCACGTCGTTTGTCAGAAATCCACGTGTGCGCTCTGCCAAAAACAGCATGTGCATGGATAACTTGTGCTTTGGCAGAAAACAACGTCCGCGCCCACCAAAAGATGCATGTGCATGCTTAAGAAGTGGTTTGGCACAAATCCATGCGCAGGTGCT
This sequence comes from Dermacentor variabilis, assembly GCF_050947875.1. NCBI lineage: Eukaryota > Metazoa > Arthropoda > Arachnida > Ixodida > Ixodidae > Dermacentor > Dermacentor variabilis. The sequence goes on from NW_027460827.1 coordinate 9,790, forward strand.
AAAAAGAGCAGCTTTGGCATGCTTATCACGTCGTTTGGCAGAAATCCACGTGCGCGCTCTGCCAAAAGCAGCATGTGCATGCATAACTTGTGGTTTGGCTGAAAACAACGTCCGCATCTACCAAAAGATGCATGTGCATGCTTAACAAGTTGTTTGGCACAAATCCATGCGCGGGTGCTAAAAAGAGAAGCATGGGCGCGCTTAGCACGTCGTTTGGCAGAAATCCTCGTGCGCGCTCTGCCAAAAGGAGCATGTGCATGCATAACTTGTGGTTTGGCAGAAAACAACGTCCGCGTCTACCAAAAGATGCATGTGCATGCTTAAGAAGTGGTTTGGCACAAATCCATGCGCGGGTGCTAGAAAGAGCAGCATGGGCGTGCTTTGCACGTCGTTTGGCAGAAACCCACATGCGCGCTCTGCCAATAGCAGCTTATGCATGCATAACTTCTGGTTTTGCAGGAAACAACCTCCGCGTCTACCAAAGGATGCATGTGCATCCTTAACAAGTGTTTTGGCACAAATGTATGCGCGGGTGCTAAAAAGAGCAGCATGGGCATGCTTAGCACGTCGTTTGGCAGAAATCCACATGAGCGCTCTGCCAAAAGTAGCATATGCATTCATAACTTGTGGTTTGGCAGAAAACAACCTCCGCGTCTACCAAAAGATGCATGTGCATGCTTAACAATTTGTTTGGCACAAATCCATGCGCGGGTGCTAAAAAGAGCAGCTTTGGCGTGCTTAGCACGTCGTTTGGCAGAAATCCACATGCGCGCTCTGCCAAAAGCAGCATGTGCATGCATAGCTTGTGGTCTTGCAGAAAACAACGTCCGCGTCTACCTAAAGATGCATGTGCATTCTTAACAAGTGGTTTGGCACAAATGCATGCGCGGGTGCTAAAAAGAGCAGCATAGGCGTGCTTAGCGCGTCGTTTGGCAGAAATCCAAATGAGCGCTCTGCCAAAAGTAGCATATGCATGCATAACTTCTTGTTTTGCAGAAAACAACCTCCGCGTCTACCAAAAGATGCATGTGCATGCTTAACAAGCTCTTTGGCACAAATCCGTGCGCGGGTGCTATAAAGAGCAGCATGGGCGTGCCTAGCACGTCGTTTGGCAGAAATCCTCGTGCGCGCTCTGCCAAAAGGAGCATGTGCATGCATAACTTCTGGTTTTGCAGAAAACAACCTCCGCGTCTACCAAAAGATGCGTGTGCTTTCTTAACAAGTGGTTTGGCACAAATGTATGCGCGGGTGCTAAAAAGAGCAGCATGGGCATGCTTAGCACGTCGTTTGGCAGAAATCCACATGAGCGCTCTGCCAAAAGTAGCATATGCATTCATAACTTGTGGTTTGGCAGAAAACAACGTCCGCGTCTGCCAAAAGATACATGTGCTTTCTTAACAAGTGGTTTGGCACAAATGTATGCGCGGGTGCTAAAAAGAGCAGCATGGGCATGCTTAGCACGTCGTTTGGCAGAAATCCACATGAGCGCTCTGCCAAAAGTAGCATATGCATTCATAACTTGTGGTTTGGCAGAAAACAACCTCCGCGTCTACCAAAAGATGCATGTGCATGCTTAACAATTTGTTTGGCGCAAATCCATGCGCGGGTGCTAAAAAGAGCAGCTTTGGCGTGCTTAGCACGTCGTTTGGCAGAAATCCACGTGCGCGCTCTGCCAAAAGCAGCATGTGCATGCATAGCTTGTGGTCTTGCAGAAAACAACGTCCGCGTCTACCTAAAGATGCATGTGCATTCTTAACAAGTGGTTTGGCACAAATGCATGCGCGGGTGCTAAAAAGAGCAGCATAGGCGTGCTTAGCGCGTCGTTTGGCAGAAATCCAAATGAGCGCTCTGCCAAAAGTAGCATATGCATGCATAACTTCTTGTTTTGCAGAAAACAACCTCCGCGTCTACCAAAAGATGCTTGTGCATGCTTAACAAGTGGTTTGGCACAAATCCATGCGTTGGTGCTAAAAAGAGCAGCATGGGCGTGCTTAGCACGTAGTTTGGCAGAAATCCACGTGCACGCTCTGCCAAAAGCAGCATGTGCATGCATAACTTGTGGTTTGGCAGAAAACAACGTCCGCATCTACCAAAAGATGCATGTGCATGCTTAACAAGTTGTTTGGCACAAATCCATGCGCGGGTGCTAAAAAGAGCAGCATGGGCGTGTTTAGCACGTCGTTTGGGAGAAATCCTCGTGCGCGCTCTGCCAAAAGGAGCATGTGCATGCATAACTTCTGGTTTTGCAGAAAACAACCTCCGCGTCTACCAAAAGATGCATGTGCTTTCTTAACAAGTGGTTTGGCACAAATGCATGCGCGGGTGCTAAAAAGAGCAGCATGGGCATGCTTAGCACGTCGTTTGGCAGAAATCCACATGAGCGCTCTGCCAAAAGTAGCATATGCATTCATAACTTGTGGTTTGGCAGAAAACAACGTCAGCGTCTGCCAAAAGATGCATATGCATCCTTAACAAGTGGTTTGGCACAAACCCATGTGCTGGTGCTAAAAAGAGCTGTATGGGCGTGCTTAGCACGTCGTTTGGGAGAAATCCACGAGTGCGCTCTGCCAAAAGCAGCATGTGCATGCATAACTTGTGGTTTGGCAGACAACAACGTCCGCGTCTGCGAAAAGATGCATATGCATGCTTAAGAAGTTGCTTGGACCAAATCCATGCGCGGGTGCTAAAAAGAGCAGCATAGGCGTGCTTAGCACGTCGTTTGGCAGAAATCCACGTGCGCGCTCTGCCAAAAACAGCATGTGCATGCATAACTTGTGGTTTGGCAGAAAACAACGTCCGCGCCTACCAAAAGATGCATGTGCATGTTTAAGAAGTGGTTTGGCACAAATCCATGCGCGGGTGCTAAAAAGAGCAGCTTTGGCGTGCTTAGCACGTCGTTTGGCAGAAATCCACGTGCGCGCTCTGCCAAAAGCAGCATGTGCATGCATAACTTGTGGTTCGGCAGAAAACAACGTCCGCGTCTACCAAAAGATGCATGTGCATGCTTAACAAGTTGTTTGGCACAAATCCATGCGCGGGTGCTAAAAAGAGCAGCATGGGCGTGCTTAGCACGTCGTTTGGCAGAAATCCTCGAGTGCGCTCTGCCAAAAGGAGCATGTGCATGCATAGCTTGTGGTTTGGCAGAAAACAACATCCGCGCCTACCAAAAGATGCATGTGCATGCTTAACAAGTTGTATGGCACAAATCCATGCGCGGGTGCTAAAAAGAGGAGCATGGGCGTGCCTAGCACGTCGTTTGGCAGAAATCTTCGTGCGCGCTCTGCCAAAAGGAGCATGTGCATGCATAACTTCTGGTTTTGCAGAAAACAAGCTCCACGTCTACCAAAAGATGCATGTGCTTTCTTAACAAGTGGTTTGGCACAAATGCATGCGCGGGTGCTAAAAAGAGCAGCATAGGTATGCTTAGCACGTCATTTGGCAGAAATCCACATGAGCGCTCTGCCAAAAGTAGCATATGCATTCATAACTTGTGGTTTGGCAGAAAACAACGTCCGCGTCTGCCAAAAGATGCATATGCATCCTTAACAAGCGGTTTGGCACAAACCAATGTGCTGGTGCTAAAAAGAGCTGTATGGGCGCACTTAGTACGTCGTTTGGGAGAAATCCACGAGTGCGTTCTGCCAAAAGCAGCATGTGCATGCATAACTTATGGTTTGCCAGACAACAACGTCCGCGTCTGCGAAAAGATGCATATGCATGCTTAAGAAGTTGTTTGGCCCAAATCCATGCGCGGGTGCCAAACAGAGCAGCATGGGCGTGCTTAGCACGTCGTTTGGCAGAAATCCACGTGCGCGCTCTGCCAAAAACAGCATGTGCATGGATAACTTGTGGTTTGGCAGAAAACAACGTCCGCGTCTACCAAAAGATGCATGTGCATGCTTAACAAGTTGTTTGGCACAAATCCATGCGCGGGTGCTAAAAAGAGCAGCATGGGCGTGCTTAGAACGTCGTTTGGCAGAAATCCTCGTGCGCGCTCTGCCAAAAGGAGCATGTGCATGCATAACTTGTGGTTTGGCAGAAAACAACGTCCGCATCTACCAAAAGATGCATGTGCATGCTTAAGAAGAGGTTTGGCACAAATGCATGCGCGGGTGCTAAAAAGAGCAGCATGGGCGTCCTTAGCACATCGTTTGGCAGAAATCCACATGAGCGCTCTGCCAAAAGTAGCATATGCATGCATAACTTCTGGTTTTGCTGAAAACAACCTCCGCGTCTACCAAAAGATGCATGTGCATGCTTAACAAGTTGTTTGGCACAAATCCATGCGCCGGTGCTAAAAAGAGCAGCTTTGGCGCGCTTAGCACGTCGTTTGGCAGAAATCCTCGTGCGCGCTCTGCCAAAAGCAGCATGTGCCTGCATAACTTGTTGTTTAGCAGAAAGCAACGTCAGCGTCTACCAAAAGATGCATATGCATGCTTAAGAAGTTGTTTGGCCCAAATCCATGCGCGGGTGCTAAAAAGAGCAGCATGGGCGTGCTTAGCACGTCGTTTGGCAGAAATCCACGTGCGCGCTCTGCCAAAAACAGCATGTGCATGGATAACTTGTGCTTTGGCAGAAAACAACGTCCGCGCCCACCAAAAGATGCATGTGCATGCTTAAGAAGTGGTTTGGCACAAATCCATGCGCGGGTGATAAAAAGAGCAGCTTTGGCGTGCTTAGCACGTCGTTTGGCAGAAATCCACGTGCGCGCTCTGCCAAAAGCAGCATGTGCATGCATAACTTGTGGTTTGGCAGAAAACAACGTCCGCGTCTACCAAAAGATGCATGTGCATGCTTAACAAGTTGTTTGGCACAAATCCATGCGCGGGTGCTAAAAAGAGCAGCATGGGCGTGCTTAGAACGTCGTTTGGCAGAAATCCTCGTGCGCGCTCTGCCAAAAGGAGCATGTGCATGCATAACTTGTGGTTTGGCAGAAAACAACGTCCGCGTCTACCAAAAGATGCATGTGCATGCTTAAGAGGAGGTTTGGCACAAATGCATGCGCGGGTGCTAAAAAGAGCAGCATGGGCGTCCTTAGCACGTCGTTTGGCAGAAATCCACATGAGCGCTCTGCCAAAAGTAGCATATGCATGCATAACTTCTGGTTTTGCTGAAAACAACCTCCGCGTCTACCAAAAGATGCATGTGCATGCTTAACAAGTTGTTTGGCACAAATCCATGCGCCGGTGCTAAAAAGAGCAGCTTTGGCGCGCTTAGCACGTCGTTTGGCAGAAATCCTCGTGCGCGCTCTGCCAAAAGCAGCATGTGCCTGCATAACTTGTTGTTTAGCAGAAAGCAACGTCAGCGTCTACCAAAAGATGCATGTGCATTTTTAACAAGTGGTTTGGCACAAATGCATGCGCGGGTGCTAAAAAGAGCAGCTTGGGCGTGGTAAACACGTCGTTTGGCAGAAATCCACGTGCGCGCTATGCCTAAAGCCCCATGTGCATGCATAACTTGTGGTTTTGCAGAAAACAACCTCCGCGTCTACCAAAAGATGCATGTGCATGCTTAACGAGCGGTTTGGCACAAATCCATGCGCGGGTTCTAAAAAGAGCAGCATGGGCGTGCTTAGCACGTCGTTTGGGAGAAACCCACGAGTGCGCTCTGCCAAAAGCAGCATGTGCATGCATAACTTGTGGTTTGGCAGACAACAAAGTCCGCCTCTGCGAAAAGATGCATATGCATGCTTAACAAGTGGTTTGGTCCAAATCCATGTGCAGGTGCTAAAAAGAGCAGCATGGGCGTGCTTAGCACGTAGTTTGGCAGAAATTCATGTACACGCTCTGCCAAAAACAGCATGTGCATGGGTAGCTTGTGGTTTGGCAGAAAACAACGTCCGCATCTACTAAAAGGTGCATGTGCATGCTTAAGAAGTGGTTTGGCACAAATCCATGCGCGGGTGCTAAAAAGAGCAGCTTTGGCGCGCTTAGCACGTCGTTTGCCAGTAATCCATGTGCGCGCTCTGCCAAAAGCAGCATGTGCATTCATAACTAGTGGTTTGGCAGAAAACAACGTCCGCGCCTGCCAAAAGATGCATGTGCATGCTTAACAGGTTGTTTGGCACAAATCCATGCGCGGGTGCTAAAAAGAGCAGCATGGGCGTGCTAAGCACGTCGTTTGGCAGAAATCCTCGCGCGCGCTCTGCCAAAAGGAGCATGTGCATGCATAACTTGTGGTTTGGCAGAAAACAACGTCCGCGTCTGCCAAAAGATGCATATGCATCCTTAGCAAGTGGTTTGGCACAAATCGATGTGTGGGTGCTAAAAAGAGCTGCATGGGCGTGCTTAGCACGTCGTTTGGGAGAAATCCACGAGTGCGCTTTGCCAAAAGCAGCATGTGCATGCATGACTTGTGGTTTGGCAGACAACAAAGTCCGCGTCTGCAAAAAGATGCATATGCATGCTTAAGAAGTGGTTTGGCACAAATCCATGCGCGGGTGCTAAAAAGAGCAGCTTTCGCGTGCTTAGCACGTCGTTTGGCAGAAATCCACGTGCGCGCTCTGCCAAAAACAGCATGTGCATGGATAACTTGTGCTTTGGCAGAAAACAACGTCCGCGCCCACCAAAAGATGCATGTGCATGCTTAAGAAGTGGTTTGGCACAAATCCATGCGCGGGTGCTAAAAAGAGCAGCTTTGGCGTGCTTAGCACGTCGTTTGGCAGAAATCCACGTGCGCGCTCTGCCAAAAGCAGCATGTGCATGCATAACTTGTGGTTTGGCAGAAAACAACGTCCGCGTCTACCAAAAGATGCATGTGCATGCTTAACAAGTTGTTTGGCACAAATCCATGCGCGGGTGCTAAAAAGAGCAGCATGGGCGTGCTTAGAACGTCGTTTGGCAGAAATCCTCGTGCGCGCTCTGCCAAAAGCAGCATGTGCCTGCATAACTTGTTGTTTAGCAGAAAGCAACGTCAGCGTCTACCAAAAGATGCATGTGCATTTTTAACAAGTGGTTTGGCACAAATGCATGCGCGGGTGCTAAAAAGAGCAGCTTGGGCGTGGTAAACACGTCGTTTGGCAGAAATCCACGTGCGCGCTATGCCTAAAGCCCCATGTGCATGCATAACTTGTGGTTTTGCAGAAAACAACCTCCGCGTCTACCAAAAGATGCATGTGCATGCTTAACGAGCGGTTTGGCACAAATCCATGCGCGGGTTCTAAAAAGAGCAGCATGGGCGTGCTTAGCACGTCGTTTGGGAGAAACCCACGAGTGCGCTCTGCCAAAAGCAGCATGTGCATGCATAACTTGTGGTTTGGCAGACAACAAAGTCCGCCTCTGCGAAAAGATGCATATGCATGCTTAACAAGTGGTTTGGTCCAAATCCATGTGTGGGTGCTAAAAAGAGCTGCATGGGCGTGCTTAGCACGTCGTTTGGGAGAAATCCACGAGTGCGCTTTGCCAAAAGCAGCATGTGCATGCATGACTTGTGGTTTGGCAGACAACAAAGTCCGCGTCTGCAAAAAGATGCATATGCATGCTTAAGAAGTGGTTTGGCACAAATCCATGCGCGGGTGCTAAAAAGAGCAGCTTTCGCGTGCTTAGCACGTCGTTTGGCAGAAATCCACGTGCGCGCTCTGCCAAAAGCAGCATGTGCATGCATAACTTGTGGTTTGGCAGAAAACAACGTCCGCGTCTACCAAAAGATGCATATGCATCCTTAACAAGTGGTTTTGCACAAACCCATGTGCTGGTGCTAAAAAGAGCTGTATGGGCGCACTTAGTACGTCGTTTGGGAGAAATCCACGAGTGCGCTCTGCCAAAAGCAGCATGTGCATGCATAACTTGTGGTTTGGCAGACAACAACGTCCGCGTCTGCGAAAAGATGCATATGCATGCTTAAGAAGTTGTTTGGCCCAAATCCATGCGCGGGTGCTAAAAAGAGCAGCATGGGCGTGCTTACCACGTCGTTTGGCAGAAATCCACGTGCGCGCTCTGCCAAAAACAGCATGTGCATGGATAACTTGTGGTTTGGCAGAAACCAACGTCCGCGTCTACCAAAAGATGCATGTGCATGCTTAACAAGTTGTTTGGCACAAATCCATGCGCGGGTGCTAAAAAGAGCAGCATGGGCGTGCTTAGAACGTCGTTTGGCAGAAATCCACATGCGCGCTCTGCCAATAGCAGCATATGCATGCATAACTTCTGGTTTTGCAGAAAACAACCTCCGCATCTACCAAAAGATGCATGTGCATCCTTAACAAGTGGTTTGGCACAAATGCATGCGCGGGTGCTAAAAAGAGCAGCATGGGCGTCCTTAGCACGTCGTTTGAAAGAAATCCACATGAGCGCTCTGCCAAAAGTAGCATATGCATGCATAACTTCTGGTTTTGCAGAAAACAACCTCCGCGTCTACCAAAACATGCATGTGCATGCTTAACAAGTTGTTTGGCACAAATCCATGCGCGGGTGCTAAAAAGAGCAGCATGGGCGTGCCTAGCACGTCGTTTGGTAGAAATCCTCGTGCGCGCTCTGCCAAAAGGAGGATGTGCATGCATAACTTGTGGTTTGGCAGAAAACAACGTCCGCGTCTGCCAAAAGATGCATATGCATCCTTAACAAGTGGTTTGGCACAAATCGATGTGCGGGTGCTAAAAAGAGCAGCATGGGCGTGCTTAGCAGGTAGTTTGGCAGAAATCCACGTGCGCGCTCTGCCTAAAGCCGCATGTGCATGCATAACTTGTGGTTTTGCAGAAAACAACCTCCGCGTCTACCAAAAGATGCATGTGCATGCTTAACGAGCGGTTTGGCACAAATCCATGCGCGGGTTCTAAAAAGAGCAGCATGGACGTGCTTAGCACGTCGTTTGGGAGAAATCCACGAGTGCGCTCTGCCAAAAGCAGCATGTGCATGCATAACTTGTGGTTTGGCAGACAACAAAGTCCGCGTCTGCAAAAAGATGCATATGCATGCTTAACAAGTGGTTTGGCCCAAATCCATGTGCAGGTGCTAAAAAGAGCAGCATGGGCGTGCTTAGCGCGTATTTTGGCAGAAATTTATGTACACGCTCTGCCAAAAACAGCATGTGCATGGGTAGCTTGTGGTTTGGCAGAAAAAAACGTCCGCATCTACTAAAAGGTGCATGTGCATGCTTAAGAAGTGGTTTGGCACAAATCCATGCGCGGGTGCTAAAAAGAGCAGCTTTGGCGCGCTTAGCACTTCGTTTGCCAGTAATCCATGTGGGCGCTCTGCCAAAAGCAGCATGTGCATACATAACTTGTGGTTTGGCAGAAAACAACGTCCGCGCCTGCCAAAAGATGCATGTGCATGCTTAACAGGTTGTTTGGCACAAATCCATGCGCGGGTGCTAAAAAGAGCAGCATGGGCGTGCTTAGCACGTCGTTTGGCAGAAATCCTCGCGCGCGCTCTGCCAAAAGGAGCATGTGCATGCATAACTTGTGGTTTGGCAGAAAACAACGTCCGCATCGGCCAAAAGATGCATATGCATCCTTAGCAAGTGGTTTGGCACAAATCGATGTGCGGGTGCTAAAAAGAGCTGCATGGGCGTGCTTAGCACGTCGTTTGGGAGAAATCCACGAGTGCGCTTTGCCAAAAGCAGCATGTGCATGCATGACTTGTGGTTTGGCAGACAACAAAGTCCGTGTCTGCAAAAAGATGCATATGCATGCTTATGAAGTGGTTTGGCACAAATCCATGCGCGGGTGCTAAAAAGAGCAGCTTTGGCGTGCTTAGCACGTCGTTTGGCAGAAATCCACGTGCGCGCTCTGCCAAAAGCAGCATGTGCATGCATAACTTGTGGTTTGGCAGAAAACAACGTCCGCGTCTACCAAAAGATGCATATGCATCCTTAACAAGTGGTTTTGCACAAACCCATGTGCTGGTGCTAAAAAGAGCTGTATGGGCGCACTTAGTACGTCGTTTGGGAGAAATCCACGAGTGCGCTCTGCCAAAAGCAGCATGTGCATGCATAACTTGTGGTTTGGCAGACAACAACGTCCGCGTCTGCGAAAAGATGCATATGCATGCTTAAGAAGTTGTTTGGCACAAATCCATGAGCGGGTGCTAATAAGAGCAGCATGGGCGTGCTTAGCATGTCATTTGGCAGAAATCCACATGCGCGCTCTGCCAAAAGCATCATGTGCATGGATAACTTGTGGTTTGGCAGAAAACAACGACCGCGTCTACCAAAAGATGCATGTGCATGCTCAAGAAGTGGTTTGGCACAAATTAATGCGCGGGTGCTAAAAGGAGCAGCTTTGGCGTGCTTAGCACGTCGCTTGGCAAAAATCCACGTGCGCGCTCTGCCGAAAGCAGCATGTGCATGCATAACTTGTGGTTTTGCAGAAAAAACGTCCGCGTCTACCGAAAGATGCATGTGCATGCTCAAGAAGTGGTTTGGCACAAATTCATGTGCGGGTGCTAAAAGGAGCAGCTTTGGCGTGCTTAGCACGTCGTTTGGCAGAAATCTACGTGCGCGCTCTGCCAAAAGCAGCATGTGCATGCATAACTTGTGGTTTTGCAGAAAACAACCTCCGCATCTACGGAAGGATGCATGTGCATGCTTAACAAGTGGTTTGGCAAAATTCCTTGCGCGGGTGCTAATAAGAGCAGCTTGGGCGTGGTTAGCAATTCGTTCGGCTGAAATCCACTTGCGCGCTCTGCCAAAAGCAGCATGTGTATGGATAACTTGTGGTTTGGCAGAAAACAACGTCCGCTTCAACCAAAAGATGCATGTGCATGCTTAAGAAGTGGTTTGGCGTATATTCATGGGCGGGTGCTAAAAAGAGCAGCATGGGCGTGCTCAGCACGTCGTTTGGCAGAAATCCTCGTGCGCGCTCTGCCAAAAGCAGCATGTGTCTGCATAATTTGTGGTTTGGCTGAAAACAACGTCCGCGTCTGCCAAAAGATGCATATGCATGCTTAACAAGTGGTTTGGCACAAATCCATGCGCGGGTGCTAAACAGAGCAGCATTGGCGTGCTTAGCACGTCGTTTGGCAGAAATCCACATGCGCGCTCTGCCAAAAGCAGCATGTGCCTGCATAACTTGTGGTTTGGCAGAAAACAACCTCCGCGTCTACCAAAAGATGCATGTGCATGCTTAACAAGTGGTTTGGCACAAATGCATGCGCGGGTGCTAAAAAGAGCACCATGGGCGTGCTTAACACGTCGTTTGGCAGAAATCCACGTGCGCGCTCTGCCTAAAGCAGCATGTGCATGCATAACTTGTGGTTTTGCAGAAAACAACCTCCGCTTCAACCAAAAGATGCATGTGCATGCTTAACGAGTGGTTTGGCACAAATCCATGCACGCGTGCTAAAAAGAGCAGCATGGGCGTGCTTAGCACGTCGTCTGGCAGAAATCCACGTGCGCTGTGCCAAAAGCAGCATGTGTCTGCATAATTTGTGGTTTGGCAGAAAACAACGTCCGCGTCTGCCAAAAGATGCATATGCATGCTTAACAAGTGGTTTGGCACAAATCCATGCGCGGGTGCTAAACAGAGCAGCATGGGCGTGCTTAGCACGTCGTTTGGCAGAAATCCACATGCGCGCTCTGCCAAAAGCAGCATGTGCCTGCATAACTTGTGGTTTGGCAGAAAACAACCTCCGCGTCTACCAAAAGATGCATGTGCATGCTTAACAAGTGGTTTGGAACAAATGCATGCGCGGGTGCTAAAAAGAGCTGCATGGGCGTGCTTAACACGTCGTTTGGCAGAAATCTACGTGTGCGTCTGCCTAAAGCAGCATGTGCATGCATAACTTGTGGTTTTGCAGAAAACAACCTCCGCGTCTACCAAAAGATGCACGTGCATGCTTAACGAGTGGTTCGGCACAAATCCATGCGCGGGTGCTAAAAAGAGCAGCATGGGCGTGCTTAGCACGTCGTTTGGCAGAAATCCACGTGTGCGCTCTGCCAAAAGCAGCATGTGCACGGATAACTTGTTGTTTGGCAGAAAACAACGTCCGCGTCTACCAAAAGATGCATGTGCATGCTTAAGAAGTGGTTTGGCACAAATCCATGCGCCAGTGCTAAAAAGAGCAGCTTTGGCGTGCTTAGCACGCCGTTTGGCAGAAATCCAACGCGCGCTCTGACAAAAGCAGCATGTGCACGCATAACTTGTGGTTTTGCAGAAAACAACGTCCGCGTCTACCAAAAGATGCATGTGCATTCTTAACAAGTGGTTTCGCACAAATGAATGCGCGGGTGCTGAAAAGAGCAGCATGAGCGTGCTTAGCACGTCGTTTGGAAGAAATCCACGTGCGCGCTCTGCCAAAAGCAGCATATGCATGCATAACTTCTGGTTTTGCAGAAAACAACATCCGCGACTACCAAAAGATGCATGTGCATGCTTAACAAGTGGTTTGGCACAAATGCAGACGCGGGTGCTAAAAAGAGCAGCATGGGCGTGCTTAACACGTCGTTTGGCAGAAATCCACGTGCGCGCTCTGCCTAAAGCAGCATGTGCATGCATAACTTGTGGTTTTGCAGAAAACAACCTCCGCGTCTGCGAAAAGATGCATATGCATGCTTAACAAGTGGTTTGGCACAAATCCATGCGCGGGTGCTCAACAGAGCAGCATTGGCGTGCTTTGCACGTCGTTTGGCAGAAATCCACATGCGCGCTCTGCCAAAAGCAGCATGTGCCTGCATAACTTGTGGTTTGGCAGAAAACAACCTCCGCGTCTACCAAAAGATGCATGTGCATGCTTAACAAGTGGTTTGGCACAAATGCATGCGCGGGTGCTAAAAAGAGCTGCATGGGCGTGCTTAACACGGCGTTTGGCAGAAATCCACGTGTGCGTCTGCCTAAAGCAGCATGTGCATGCATAACTTGTGGTTTTGCAGAAAACAACCTCCGCGTCTACCAAAAGATGCACGTGCATGCTTAACGAGTGGTTCGGCACAAATAAATGCGCGGGTGCTAAAAAGAGCAGCATGGGCGTGCTTAGCACGTCGTTTGGCAGAAATCCACGTGTGCGCTCTGCCAAAAGCAGCATGTGCCTGCATAACTTGCGGTTTGGCAGAAAACAACCTCCGGGTCTACCAAAACATGCATGTGCATGCTTAACAAGTGGTTTGGCACAAATGCATGCGCGGGTGCTAAAAAGAGCTGCATGGGCGTGCTTAACACGGCGTTTGGCAGAAATCCACGTGTGCGTCTGCCTAAAGCAGCATGTGCATGCATAACTTGTGGTTTTGCAGAAAACAACCTCCGCGTCTACCAAAAGATGCACGTGCATGCTTAACGAGTGGTTCGGCACAAATACATGCGCGGGTGCTAAAAAGAGCAGCATGGGCGTGCTTAGCACGTCGTTTGGCAGAAATCCACGTGTGCGCTCTGCCAAAAGCAGCATGTGCCTGCATAACTTGCGGTTTGGCAGAAAACAACCTCCGGGTCTACCAAAACATGCATGTGCATGCTTAACAAGTGGTTTGGCACAAATGCATGCGCGGGTGCTAAAAAGAGCTGCATGGGCGTGCTTAACACGTCGTTTGGCAGAAATCCACATGCGCGCTCTGCCAAAAGCACCATATGCATGCATAACTTCTGGTTTTGCAGAAAAGAACCTCCGCGTCTACCAAAAGATGCATGTGCATGCTTAACAAGTGGTTTGGCACAAATGCATGCGCGGGTGCTAAAAAGAGGAGCATGGGCGCGCTTAACGTGTCGTTTGGCGAAATCCACGTGCGCGCTCTGCCTAAAGCAGCATGTGCATGCATAACTTGTGGTTTTGCAGAAAACAACCTCCGCGTCTACCAAAGGATGCATGTGCATGCTTAACAAGTGGTTTGGCACAAATTCATGCGCGGGTGCTAATAAGAGCAGCATGGGCGTGCTTAGCATGTCATTTGGAAGAAATCCACATGCGCGCTCTGCCAAAAGCATCATGTGCATGGGCAACTTGTGGATTGGCAGAAAACAACGTCCGCGTCTACCAAAAGATGCATGTGCATGCTCAAGAAGTGGTTTGGCACAAATTAATGCGCGGGTGCTAAAAGGAGCAGCTTTGGCGTGCTTAGCACGTCGCTTGGCAGAAATCCACGTGCGCGCCCTGCCAAAAGCAGCATGTGCATGCATAACTTGTGGTTTTGCAGAAAACAACGTCCGCGTCTACCGAAAGATGCATGTGCATGCTCAAGAAGTGGTATGGCACAAATTCATGCGCGGGTGCTAAAAGGAGCAGCTTTGGCGTGCTTAGCACGTCGTTTGGCAGAAATCTACGCGCGCGCCCTGCCAAAAGCAGCATGTGCACGCATAACTTGTGGTTTTTCAGAAAACAACGTCCGCGTCTACCAAAAGATGCAGGTGCATTCTAAACAAGTGGTTTGGCACAAATGCATGCGCGGGTGCTAAAAAGAGGAGCATGGGCGTGCTTAACACGTCGTTTGGCAGAAATCCACGTGCGCGCTCTGCCTAAAGCAGCATGTGCATGCATAACTTGTGGTTTTGCAGAAAACAACCTCCGCGTCAACCAAAAGATGCATGTGCATGCTTAACGAGTGGTTTGGCACAAATCCATGCACGCGTGCTAAAAAGAGCAGCATGAGCGTGCTTAGTACGTCGTTTGGCAGAAATCCACGTGCGCGCTCTGCCAAAAGCAGCATGTGCATGGATAACTTGTGGTTTGGCAGAAAACAACGTCCGCGTCTACCAAAAAATGCATGTGCATGCTTAACAAGTTGTTTGGCACAAATTCATGCGCGAGTGCTAAAAAGAGCAGCTTTGGCGTGCTTAGCACGCCATTTGGCAGAAATCCTCGTGCGCGCTCTGCCAAAAGCAGCATGTGTCTGCATAATTTGTGGTTTGGCAGAAAACAACGTCCGCGTCTGCCAAAAGATGCATATGCATGCATAACAAGTGGTTTGGCACAAATCCATGCGCGGGTGCTAAACAGAGCAGCATTGGCGTGCTTAGCACGTCGTTTGGCAGAAATCCACATGCGCGCTCTGCCAAAAGCAGCATGTGCCTGCATAACTTGTGGTTTGGCAGAAAACAACCTCCGCGTCTACCAAAAGATGCATGTGCATGCTTAAAGAGTGGTTTGGCACAAATGCATGCGCGGGTGCTAAAAAGAGCTGCATGGGCGTGCTTAACACGTCGTTTGGCAGAAATCCACGTGCGCGCTCTGCCAAAAGCAGCATGTGCATGGATAACTTGTGGTTTGGCAGAAAACAACGTCCGCGTCTACCAAAAAATGCATGTGCATGCTTAACAAGTTGTTTGGCACAAATTCATGCGCGAGTGCTAAAAAGAGCAGCTTTGGCGTGCTTAGCACGCCGTTTGGCAGAAATCCTCGTGCGCGCTCTGCCAAAAGCAGCATGTGTCTGCATAATTTGTGGTTTGGCAGAAAACAACGTCCGCGTCTGCCAAAAGATGCATATGCATGCATAACAAGTGGTTTGGCACAAATCCATGCGCGGGTGCTAAACAGAGCAGCATTGGCGTGCTTAGCACGTCGTTTGGCAGAAATCCACGTGCGCGCTCTGCCAAAAGCAGCATGTGCATGGATAACTTGTGGTTTGGCAGAAAACAACGTCCGCGTCTACCAAAAAATGCATGTGCATGCTTAACAAGTTGTTTGGCACAAATTCATGCGCGAGTGCTAAAAAGAGCAGCTTTGGCGTGCTTAGCACGCCATTTGGCAGAAATCCTCGTGCGCGCTCTGCCAAAAGCAGCATGTGTCTGCATAATTTGTGGTTTGGCAGAAAACAACGTCCGCGTCTGCCAAAAGATGCATATGCATGCATAACAAGTGGTTTGGCACAAATCCATGCGCGGGTGCTAAACAGAGCAGCATTGGCGTGCTTAGCACGTCGTTTGGCAGAAATCCACATGCGCGCTCTGCCAAAAGCAGCATGTGCCTGCATAACTTGTGGTTTGGCAGAAAACAACCTCCGCGTCTACCAAAAGATGCATGTGCATGCTTAAAGAGTGGTTTGGCACAAATGCATGCGCGGGTGCTAAAAAGAGCTGCATGGGCGTGCTTAACACGTCGTTTGGCAGACATCCACGTGCGCGCTCTGCCAAAAGCAGCATGTGCATGGATAACTTGTGGTTTGGCAGAAAACAACGTCCGCGTCTACCAAAAAATGCATGTGCATGCTTAACAAGTTGTTTGGCACAAATTCATGCGCGAGTGCTAAAAAGAGCAGCTTTGGCGTGCTTAGCACGCCGTTTGGCAGAAATCCTCGTGCGCGCTCTGCCAAAAGCAGCATGTGTCTGCATAATTTGTGGTTTGGCAGAAAACAACCTCCGCGTCAACCAAAAGATGCATGTGCATGCTTAACGAGTGGTTTGGCACAAATCCATGCACGCGTGCTAAAAAGAGCAGCATGGGCGTGCTTAGTACGTCGTTTGGCAGAAATCCACGTGCGCGCTCTGCCAAAAGCAGCATGTGCATGGATAACTTATGGTTTTGCAGAAAACAACCTCCGCGTCAACAAAAAGATGCATGTGCATGCTTAACGAGTGGTTTGGCACAAATCCATGCACGCGTGCTAAAAGAGCAGCATGGGCGTGCTTAGCACGTCGTTTGGCAGAAATCCTCGTGCGCGCTCTGCCAAAAGCAGCATGTGTCTGCATAATTTGTGGTTTGGCAGAAAACAACATCCGCGTCTGCGAAAAGATGCATATGCATGCTTAACAAGTGGTTTGGCACAAATCCATGCGCGGGTGCTAAACAGAGCAGCATTGGCGTGCTTAGCACGTCGTTTGGCAGAAATCCACATGCGCGCTCTGCCAAAAGCAGCATGTGCCTGCATAACTTGTGGTTTGGCAGAAAACAACCTCCGCGTCTACCAAAAGATGCATGTGCATGCTTAAAGAGTGGTTTGGCACAAATGCATGCGCGGGTGCTAAAAAGAGCTGCATGGGCGTGCTTAACACGGCGTTTGGCAGAAATCCACGTGTGCGTCTGCCTAAAGCAGCATGTGCATGCATTACTTGTGGTTTTGCAGAAAACAACCTCCGCGTCTACCAAAGGATGCATGTGCATGCTTAACAAGTGGTTTGGCACAAATTCATGCGCGGGTGCTAATAAGAGCAGCATGGGCGTGCTTAGCATGTCATTTGGAAGAAATCCACATGCGCGCTCTGCCAAAAGCATCATGTGCATGGGCAACTTGTGGATTGGCAGAAAACAACGTCCGCGTCTACCAAAAGATGCATGTGCATGCTCAAGAAGTGGTTTGGCACAAATTAATGCGCGGGTGCTAAAAGGAGCAGCTTTGGCGTGCTTAGCACGTCGCTTGGCAGAAATCCACGTGCGCGCCCTGCCAAAAGCAGCATGTGCATGCATAACTTGTGGTTTTGCAGAAAACAACGTCCGCGTCTACCGAAAGATGCATGTGCATGCTCAAGAAGTGGTATGGCACAAATTCATGCGCGGGTGCTAAAAGGAGCAGCTTTGGCGTGCTTAGCACGTCGTTTGGCAGAAATCTACGTGCGCGCTCTGCCAAAAGCAGCATGTGCATGCATAACTTGTGGTTTTGCAGAAAACAACCTCCGCGTATACGGAAGGATGCATGTGCATGCTTAAGAAGTGGTTTGGCAAAATTCGTTGCGCGGGTGCTAATAAGAGCAGCTTGGGCGCGGTTAGCACGTCGATCGGCTGAAATCCACTTGCGCGCTCTGCCAAAAGCAGCATGTGTATGGATAGCTTGTGGTTTGGCAGAAAACAACGTCCGCTTCAACCAAAAGATGCATGTGCATGCTTAAGAAGTGGTTTGGCGTATATTCATGGGTGGGTGCTAATAAGAGCAGCTTGGGCGTGGTTAGCACGTCGTTCGGCTGAAATCCACTTGCGCGCTCTGCCAAAAGCAGCATGTGTATGGATAACTTGTGGTTTGGCAGAAAACAACGTCCGCTTCAACCAAAAGATGCATGTGCGTGCTTAAGAAGTGGTTTGGCGTATATTCATGGGCGGGTGCTAAAAAGAGCAGCTTTGGCGTGCTTAGCACGTCGTTTGGCAGAAATCTACGCGCGCGCCCTGCCAAAAGCAGCATGTGCACGCATAACTTGTGGTTTTTCAGAAAACAACGTCCGCGTCTACCAAAAGATGCAGATGCATTCTTAACAAGTGGTTTGGCACAAATGCATGCGCGGGTGCTAAAAAGAGCAGCATGGGCGTGCTTAACACGTCGTTTGGCAGAAATCCACGTGCGCGCTCTGCCAAAAGCAGCATGTGCATGGATAACTTGTGGTTTGGCAGAAAACAACGTCCGCGTCTACCAAAAAATGCTTGTGCATGCTTAACAAGTTGTTTGGCACAAATTCATGCGCGAGTGCTAAAAAGAGCAGCTTTGGCGTGCTTAGCACGCCGTTTGGCAGAAATCCTCGTGCGCGCTCTGCCAAAAGCAGCATGTGTCTGCATAATTTGTGGTTTGGCAGAAAACAACGTCCGCGTCTGCCAAAAGATGCATATGCATGCATAACAAGTGGTTTGGCACAAATCCATGCGCGGGTGCTAAACAGAGCAGCATTGGCGTGCTTAGCACGTCGTTTGGCAGATATCCACATGCGCGCTCTGCCAAAAGCAGCATGTGCCTGCATAACTTGTGGTTTGGCAGAAAACAACCTCCGCGTCTACCAAAAGATGCATGTGCATGCTTAACAAGTGGTTCGGCACAAATCCATGCGCGGGTGCTAAAAAGAGCTGCATGGGCGTGCTTAACACGTCGTTTGGCAGAAATCCACGTGTGCGTCTGCCTAAAGCAGCATGCGCATGCATAACTTGTGGTTTTGCAGAAAACAACCTCCGCGTCTACCAAAAGATGCACGTGCATGCTTAACGAGTGGTTCGGCACAAATCCATGCGCGGGTGCTAAAAAGAGCAGCATGAGCGTGCTTAGCACGTTGTTTGGAAGAAATCCACATGCGCGCACTGCCAAAAGCAGCATATGCATGCATAACTTCTGGTTTTGCAGAAAACAACATCCGCGACTACCAAAAGATGCATGTGTATGCTTAACAAGTGGTTTGGCACAAATGCATACGCGGGTGCTAAAAAGAGCAGCATGGGCGTGCTTAGCACGTCGTTTGGCAGAAATCCACGTGCGCGCTCTGCCAAAAGCAGCATGTGCATGGATAACTTGTGGTTTGGCAGAAAACAACGTCCGCGTCTACCAAAAAATGCATGTGCATGCTTAACAAGTTGTTTGGCACAAATCCATGCGCGGGTGCTAAAAAGAGCAGCATTGGCGTGCTTAGCACGTCGTTTGGCAGAAATCCTCGTGCGCGCTCTGCCAAAAGCAGCATGTGTCTGCATAATTTGTGATTTTGCAGAAAACAACGTCCGCGTCTGCCAAAAGATGCATATGCATGCTTAACAAGTGGTTTGGCATAAATGCATGCTCGGGTGCTAAAAAGAGCTGCATGGGCGTGCTTAACACGTCGTTTGGCAGAAATCCACGTGTGCGTCTGCCTAAAGCAGCATGTGCATGCATAACTTGTTGTTTTGCAGAAAACAACCTCCGCGTCTGCCAAAAGATGCACGTGCATGCCTAACGAGTGGTTCGGCACAAATCCATGCGCGGGTGCTAAAAAGAGCAGCATGGGCGTGCTTAGCACGTCGTTTGGCAGAAATCCACGTGTGCGCTCTGCCAAAAGCAGCATGTGCATGGATAACTTGTTGTTTGGCAGAAAACAACGTCCGCGTCTACCAAAAGATGCATGTGCATGCTTAAGAAGCGGTTTGGCACAAATCCATGCGCGAGTGATTAAAAGAGCAGCATTGGCGTGCTTAGCACGTCGTTTGGCAGAAATCCTCGTGCGCGCTCTACCTAAAGCAGCATGTGCATGCATAACTTGTGGTTTTGCAGAAAACAACCTCCGCGTCAACCAAAAGATGCATTTGCATGCTTAACGAGTGGTTTGGCACAAATCCATGCACGCGTGCTAAAAAGAGCCGCATGGGCGTGCTTAGCACGTCGTTTGGCAGAAATCAACGTGCGCGCTCTGCCAAAAGCAGCATGTGCATGGATAACTTGTGGTTTGGCAGAAAACAACGTCCGCGTCTACCAAAAAATGCATGTGCATGCTTAACAAGTTGTTTGGCACAAATTCATGCTAGGGTGCTAAAAAGAGCAGCATTGGCGTGCTTAGCACGTCGTTTGGCAGAAATCCACGTGTGCGTCTGCCTAAAGCAGCATGTGCATGCATAACTTGTTGTTTTGCAGAAAACAACCTCCGCGTCTACCAAAAGATGCACGTGCATGCGTAACGAGTGGTTCGGCACAAATCCATGCGCCAGTGCTAAAAAGAGCAGCATGGGCGTGCTTAGCACGTCGTTTGGCAGAAATCCACGCGTGCGCTCTGCCGAAAGCAGCATGTGCATGGATAACTTGTTGTTTGGCAGAAAACAACGTCCGCGTCTACCAAAAGATGCATGTGCATGCTTAAGAAGTGGTTTGGCACAAATCCATGCGCGAGTGATTAAAAGAGCAGCTTTGGCGTGCTTAGCACGCCGTTTGGCAGAAATCCAACGCGCGCTCTGACAAAAGCAGCATGTGCATGCATAACTTGTGGTTTTGCAGAAAACAACGTCCGCGTCTACCAAAAGATGCATGTGCATTCTTAACAAGTGGTTTGGCACAAATGCATGCGCGGGTGCTGAAAAGAGCAGCATCAGCGTGCTTAGCACGTCGTTTGGAAGAAATCCACATGCGCGCTCTGCCAAAAGCACCATATGCATGCATAACTTCTGGTTTTGCAGAAAACAAGCTCCGCGTCTACCAAAAGATGCATGTGCATGCTTAACAAGTGGTTTGGCACAAATGAATGCGCGGGTGCTAAAAAGAGGAGCATGGGCGTGCTTAACACGTCGTTTGGCAGAAATCCACGTGCGCGCTCTGCCTAAAGCAGCATGTGCATGCATAACTTGTGGTTTTGCAGAAA
Organism: Dermacentor variabilis; assembly: GCF_050947875.1. Classification (NCBI taxonomy): domain Eukaryota; kingdom Metazoa; phylum Arthropoda; class Arachnida; order Ixodida; family Ixodidae; genus Dermacentor; species Dermacentor variabilis. The sequence continues at coordinate 30,644 of NW_027460827.1, forward strand.
ACAACCTCTGCGTCTACCAAAGGATGCATGTGCATGCTTAACGAGTGGTTTGACACAAATCCATGCACGGGTGCTAAAAAGAGCAGCATGGGCGTGCTTAGCATGTCGTTTCGCAGAATCCACTTGCGCGCTCTGCCAAAAGCAGTATGTGCATGGATAACTTGTGGTTTGGCCGGAAACAACGTCCGCGTCTACCAAAAAATGCATGTGCATGCTTAACAAGTTGTTTGGCACAAATCTATGCGCGGGTGCTAAAAAGAGCCGCATGGGCGTGCTTAGCACGTCGTTTGGCAGAAATCCACGTGCGCGCTCTGCCAAAAGCAGCATGTGCATGGATAACTTGTGGTTTGGCAGAAAACAACGTCCGCGTCTACCAAAAAATGCATGTGCATGCTTAACAAGTTGTTTGGCACAAATCCATGCTAGGGTGCTAAAAAGAGCAGCATTGGCGTGCTTAGCACGTCGTTTGGCAGAAATCCTCGTGCGCGCTCTGCCAAAAGCAGCATGTGTCTGCATAATTTGTGGTTTTGCAGAAAACAACGTCCGCGTCTGCCAAAAGATGCATATGCATGCTTAACAAGTGGTTTGGCACAAATCCATGCGCGGGTGCTAAACAGAGCAGCATTGGCGTGCTTATCACGTCGTTTGGCAGAAATCCACATGCGCGCTCTGCCAAAAGCAGCATGTGCCTGCATAACTTGTGGTTTGGCAGAAAACAACCTCCGCGTCTACCAAAAGATGCATGTGCATGCTTAACAAGTGGTTTGGCACAAATCCATGCACGCGTGCTAAAAAGAGCAGCATGGGCGTGCTTAGTACGTCGTTTGGCAGAAATCCACGTGCGCGCTCTGCCAAAAGCAGCATGTGCATGGATAACTTATGGTTTTGCAGAAAACAACCTCCGCGTCAACAAAAAGATGCATGTGCATGCTTAACGAGTGGTTTGGCACAAATCCATGCACGCGTGCTAAAAGAGCAGCATGGGCGTGCTTAGCACGTCGTTTGGCAGAAATCCTCGTGCGCGCTCTGCCAAAAGCAGCATGTGTCTGCATAATTTGTGGTTTGGCAGAAAACAACATCCGCGTCTGCGAAAAGATGCATATGCATGCTTAACAAGTGGTTTGGCACAAATCCATGCGCGGGTGCTAAACAGAGCAGCATTGGCGTGCTTAGCACGTCGTTTGGCAGAAATCCACATGCGCGCTCTGCCAAAAGCAGCATGTGCCTGCATAACTTGTGGTTTGGCAGAAAACAACCTCCGCGTCTACCAAAAGATGCATGTGCATGCTTAAAGAGTGGTTTGGCACAAATGCATGCGCGGGTGCTAAAAAGAGCTGCATGGGCGTGCTTAACACGGCGTTTGGCAGAAATCCACGTGTGCGTCTGCCTAAAGCAGCATGTGCATGCATTACTTGTGGTTTTGCAGAAAACAACCTCCGCGTCTACCAAAGGATGCATGTGCATGCTTAACAAGTGGTTTGGCACAAATTCATGCGCGGGTGCTAATAAGAGCAGCATGGGCGTGCTTAGCATGTCATTTGGAAGAAATCCACATGCGCGCTCTGCCAAAAGCATCATGTGCATGGGCAACTTGTGGATTGGCAGAAAACAACGTCCGCGTCTACCAAAAGATGCATGTGCATGCTCAAGAAGTGGTTTGGCACAAATTAATGCGCGGGTGCTAAAAGGAGCAGCTTTGGCGTGCTTAGCACGTCGCTTGGCAGAAATCCACGTGCGCGCCCTGCCAAAAGCAGCATGTGCATGCATAACTTGTGGTTTTGCAGAAAACAACGTCCGCGTCTACCGAAAGATGCATGTGCATGCTCAAGAAGTGGTATGGCACAAATTCATGCGCGGGTGCTAAAAGGAGCAGCTTTGGCGTGCTTAGCACGTCGTTTGGCAGAAATCTACGTGCGCGCTCTGCCAAAAGCAGCATGTGCATGCATAACTTGTGGTTTTGCAGAAAACAACCTCCGCGTATACGGAAGGATGCATGTGCATGCTTAAGAAGTGGTTTGGCAAAATTCGTTGCGCGGGTGCTAATAAGAGCAGCTTGGGCGCGGTTAGCACGTCGATCGGCTGAAATCCACTTGCGCGCTCTGCCAAAAGCAGCATGTGTATGGATAGCTTGTGGTTTGGCAGAAAACAACGTCCGCTTCAACCAAAAGATGCATGTGCATGCTTAAGAAGTGGTTTGGCGTATATTCATGGGTGGGTGCTAATAAGAGCAGCTTGGGCGTGGTTAGCACGTCGTTCGGCTGAAATCCACTTGCGCGCTCTGCCAAAAGCAGCATGTGTATGGATAACTTGTGGTTTGGCAGAAAACAACGTCCGCTTCAACCAAAAGATGCATGTGCGTGCTTAAGAAGTGGTTTGGCGTATATTCATGGGCGGGTGCTAAAAAGAGCAGCTTTGGCGTGCTTAGCACGTCGTTTGGCAGAAATCTACGCGCGTGCCCTGCCAAAAGCAGCATGTGCACGCATAACTTGTGGTTTTTCAGAAAACAACGTCCGCGTCTACCAAAAGATGCAGATGCATTCTTAACAAGTGGTTTGGCACAAATGCATGCGCGGGTGCTAAAAAGAGCAGCATGGGCGTGCTTAACACGTCGTTTGGCAGAAATCCACGTGCGCGCTCTGCCAAAAGCAGCATGTGCATGGATAACTTGTGGTTTGGCAGAAAACAACGTCCGCGTCTACCAAAAAATGCATGTGCATGCTTAACAAGTTGTTTGGCACAAATTCATGCGCGAGTGCTAAAAAGAGCAGCTTTGGCGTGCTTAGCACGCCGTTTGGCAGAAATCCTCGTGCGCGCTCTGCCAAAAGCAGCATGTGTCTGCATAATTTGTGGTTTGGCAGAAAACAACGTCCGCGTCTGCCAAAAGATGCATATGCATGCATAACAAGTGGTTTGGCACAAATCCATGCGCGGGTGCTAAACAGAGCAGCATTGGCGTGCTTAGCACGTCGTTTGGCAGATATCCACATGCGCGCTCTGCCAAAAGCAGCATGTGCCTGCATAACTTGTGGTTTGGCAGAAAACAACCTCCGCGTCTACCAAAAGATGCATGTGCATGCTTAACAAGTGGTTCGGCACAAATCCATGCGCGGGTGCTAAAAAGAGCTGCATGGGCGTGCTTAACACGTCGTTTGGCAGAAATCCACGTGTGCGTCTGCCTAAAGCAGCATGCGCATGCATAACTTGTGGTTTTGCAGAAAACAACCTCCGCGTCTACCAAAAGATGCACGTGCATGCTTAACGAGTGGTTCGGCACAAATCCATGCGCGGGTGCTAAAAAGAGCAGCATGAGCGTGCTTAGCACGTTGTTTGGAAGAAATCCACATGCGCGCACTGCCAAAAGCAGCATATGCATGCATAACTTCTGGTTTTGCAGAAAACAACATCCGCGACTACCAAAAGATGCATGTGCATGCTTAACAAGTGGTTTGGCACAAATGCATACGCGGGTGCTAAAAAGAGCAGCATGGGCGTGCTTAGCACGTCGTTTGGCAGAAATCCACGTGCGCGCTCTGCCAAAAGCAGCATGTGCATGGATAACTTGTGGTTTGGCAGAAAACAACGTCCGCGTCTACCAAAAAATGCATGTGCATGCTTAACAAGTTGTTTGGCACAAATCCATGCGCGGGTGCTAAAAAGAGCAGCATTGGCGTGCTTAGCACGTCGTTCGGCTGAAATCCACTTGCGCGCTCTGCCAAAAGCAGCATGTGTATGGATAACTTGTGGTTTGGCAGAAAACAACGTCCGCTTCAACCAAAAGATGCACGTGCATGCTTAACGAGTGGTTCGGCACAAATCCATGCGCGGGTGCTAAAAAGAGCAGCATGAGCGTGCTTAGCACGTTGTTTGGAAGAAATCCACATGCGCGCACTGCCAAAAGCAGCATATGCATGCATAACTTCTGGTTTTGCAGAAAACAACATCCGCGACTACCAAAAGATGCATGTGCATGCTTAACAAGTGGTTTGGCACAAATGCATACGCGGGTGCTAAAAAGAGCAGCATGGGCGTGCTTAGCACGTCGTTTGGCAGAAATCCACGTGCGCGCTCTGCCAAAAGCAGCATGTGCATGGATAACTTGTGGTTTGGCAGAAAACAACGTCCGCGTCTACCAAAAAATGCATGTGCATGCTTAACAAGTTGTTTGGCACAAATCCATGCGCGGGTGCTAAAAAGAGCAGCATTGGCGTGCTTAGCACGTCGTTTGGCAGAAATCCTCGTGCGCGCTCTGCCAAAAGCAGCATGTGTCTGCATAATTTGTGATTTTGCAGAAAACAACGTCCGCGTCTGCCAAAAGATGCATATGCATGCTTAACAAGTGGTTTGGCATAAATGCATGCTCGGGTGCTAAAAAGAGCTGCATGGGCGTGCTTAACACGTCGTTTGGCAGAAATCCACGTGTGCGTCTGCCTAAAGCAGCATGTGCATGCATAACTTGTTGTTTTGCAGAAAACAACCTCCGCGTCTGCCAAAAGATGCACGTGCATGCCTAACGAGTGGTTCGGCACAAATCCATGCGCGGGTGCTAAAAAGAGCAGCATGGGCGTGCTTAGCACGTCGTTTGGCAGAAATCCACGTGTGCGCTCTGCCAAAAGCAGCATGTGCATGGATAACTTGTTGTTTGGCAGAAAACAACGTCCGCGTCTACCAAAAGATGCATGTGCATGCTTAAGAAGCGGTTTGGCACAAATCCATGCGCGAGTGATTAAAAGAGCAGCATTGGCGTGCTTAGCACGTCGTTTGGCAGAAATCCTCGTGCGCGCTCTACCTAAAGCAGCATGTGCATGCATAACTTGTGGTTTTGCAGAAAACAACCTCCGCGTCAACCAAAAGATGCATGTGCATGCTTAACGAGTGGTTTGGCACAAATCCATGCACGCGTGCTAAAAAGAGCCGCATGGGCGTGCTTAGCACGTCGTTTGGCAGAAATCAACGTGCGCGCTCTGCCAAAAGCAGCATGTGCATGGATAACTTGTGGTTTGGCAGAAAACAACGTCCGCGTCTACCAAAAAATGCATGTGCATGCTTAACAAGTTGTTTGGCACAAATTCATGCTAGGGTGCTAAAAAGAGCAGCATTGGCGTGCTTAGCACGTCGTTTGGCAGAAATCCACGTGTGCGTCTGCCTAAAGCAGCATGTGCATGCATAACTTGTTGTTTTGCAGAAAACAACCTCCGCGTCTACCAAAAGATGCACGTGCATGCCTAACGAGTGGTTCGGCACAAATCCATGCGCGGGTGCTAAAAAGAGCAGCATGGGCGTGCTTAGCACGTCGTTTGGCAGAAATCCACGCGTGCGCTCTGCCAAAAGCAGCATGTGCATGGATAACTTGTTGTTTGGCAGAAAACAACGTCCGCGTCTACCAAAAGATGCATGTGCATGCTTAAGAAGTGGTTTGGCACAAATCCATGCGCGAGTGATTAAAAGAGCAGCTTTGGCGTGCTTAGCACGCCGTTTGGCAGAAATCCAACGCGCGCTCTGACAAAAGCAGCATGTGCATGCATAACTTGTGGTTTTGCAGAAAACAACGTCCGCGTCTACCAAAAGATGCATGTGCATTCTTAACAAGTGGTTTGGCACAAATGCATGCGCGGGTGCTGAAAAGAGCAGCATCAGCGTGCTTAGCACGTCGTTTGGAAGAAATCCACATGCGCGCTCTGCCAAAAGCACCATATGCATGCATAACTTCTGGTTTTGCAGAAAACAAGCTCCGCGTCTACCAAAAGATGCATGTGCATGCTTAACAAGTGGTTTCGCACAAATGAATGCGCGGGTGCTAAAAAGAGGAGCATGGGCGTGCTTAACACGTCGTTTGGCAGAAATCCACGTGCGCGCTCTGCCTAAAGCAGCATGTGCATGCATAACTTGTGGTTTTGCAGAAAACAACCTCTGCGTCTACCAAAGGATGCATGTGCATGCTTAACGAGTGGTTTGACACAAATCCATGCACGGGTGCTAAAAAGAGCAGCATGGGCGTGCTTAGCATGTCGTTTCGCAGAATCCACTTGCGCGCTCTGCCAAAAGCAGTATGTGCATGGATAACTTGTGGTTTGGCCGGAAACAACGTCCGCGTCTACCAAAAAATGCATGTGCATGCTTAACAAGTTGTTTGGCACAAATCTATGCGCGGGTGCTAAAAAGAGCCGCATGGGCGTGCTTAGCACGTCGTTTGGCAGAAATCCACGTGCGCGCTCTGCCAAAAGCAGCATGTGCATGGATAACTTGTGGTTTGGCAGAAAACAACGTCCACGTCTACCAAAAAATGCATGTGCATGCTTAACAAGTTGTTTGGCACAAATCCATGCTAGGGTGCTAAAAAGAGCAGCATTGGCGTGCTTAGCACGTCGTTTGGCAGAAATCCTCGTGCGCGCTCTGCCAAAAGCAGCATGTGCCTGCATAATTTGTGGTTTTGCAGAAAACAACGTCCGCGTCTGCCAAAAGATGCATATGCATGCTTAACAAGTGGTTTGGCACAAATCCATGCGCGGGTGCTAAACAGAGCAGCATTGGCGTGCTTATCACGTCGTTTGGCAGAAATCCACATGCGCGCTCTGCCAAAAGCAGCATGTGCCTGCATAACTTGTGGTTTGGCAGAAAACAACCTCCGCGTCTACCAAAAGATGCATGTGCATGCTTAACAAGTGGTTTGGCACAAATCCATGCACGCGTGCTAAAAAGAGCAGCATGGGCGTGCTTAGTACGTCGTTTGGCAGAAATCCACGTGCGCGCTCTGCCAAAAGCAGCATGTGCATGGATAACTTATGGTTTTGCAGAAAACAACCTCCGCGTCAACAAAAAGATGCATGTGCATGCTTAACGAGTGGTTTGGCACAAATCCATGCACGCGTGCTAAAAGAGCAGCATGGGCGTGCTTAGCACGTCGTTTGGCAGAAATCCTCGTGCGCGCTCTGCCAAAAGCAGCATGTGTCTGCATAATTTGTGGTTTGGCAGAAAACAACATCCGCGTCTGCGAAAAGATGCATATGCATGCTTAACAAGTGGTTTGGCACAAATCCATGCGCGGGTGCTAAACAGAGCAGCATTGGCGTGCTTAGCACGTCGTTTGGCAGAAATCCACATGCGCGCTCTGCCAAAAGCAGCATGTGCCTGCATAACTTGTGGTTTGGCAGAAAACAACCTCCGCGTCTACCAAAAGATGCATGTGCATGCTTAAAGAGTGGTTTGGCACAAATGCATGCGCGGGTGCTAAAAAGAGCTGCATGGGCGTGCTTAACACGGCGTTTGGCAGAAATCCACGTGTGCGTCTGCCTAAAGCAGCATGTGCATGCATTACTTGTGGTTTTGCAGAAAACAACCTCCGCGTCTACCAAAGGATGCATGTGCATGCTTAACAAGTGGTTTGGCACAAATTCATGCGCGGGTGCTAATAAGAGCAGCATGGGCGTGCTTAGCATGTCATTTGGAAGAAATCCACATGCGCGCTCTGCCAAAAGCATCATGTGCATGGGCAACTTGTGGATTGGCAGAAAACAACGTCCGCGTCTACCAAAAGATGCATGTGCATGCTCAAGAAGTGGTTTGGCACAAATTAATGCGCGGGTGCTAAAAGGAGCAGCTTTGGCGTGCTTAGCACGTCGCTTGGCAGAAATCCACGTGCGCGCCCTGCCAAAAGCAGCATGTGCATGCATAACTTGTGGTTTTGCAGAAAACAACGTCCGCGTCTACCGAAAGATGCATGTGCATGCTCAAGAAGTGGTATGGCACAAATTCATGCGCGGGTGCTAAAAGGAGCAGCTTTGGCGTGCTTAGCACGTCGTTTGGCAGAAATCTACGTGCGCGCTCTGCCAAAAGCAGCATGTGCATGCATAACTTGTGGTTTTGCAGAAAACAACCTCCGCGTATACGGAAGGATGCATGTGCATGCTTAAGAAGTGGTTTGGCAAAATTCGTTGCGCGGGTGCTAATAAGAGCAGCTTGGGCGTGGTTAGCACGTCGTTCGGCTGAAATCCACTTGCGCGCTCTGCCAAAAGCAGCATGTGTATGGATAACTTGTGGTTTGGCAGAAAACAACGTCCGCTTCAACCAAAAGATGCATGTGCGTGCTTAAGAAGTGGTTTGGCGTATATTCATGGGCGGGTGCTAAAAAGAGCAGCTTTGGCGTGCTTAGCACGTCGTTTGGCAGAAATCTACGCGCGCGCCCTGCCAAAAGCAGCATGTGCACGCATAACTTGTGGTTTTTCAGAAAACAACGTCCGCGTCTACCAAAAGATGCAGATGCATTCTTAACAAGTGGTTTGGCACAAATGCATGCGCGGGTGCTAAAAAGAGCAGCATGGGCGTGCTTAACACGTCGTTTGGCAGAAATCCACGTGCGCGCTCTGCCAAAAGCAGCATGTGCATGGATAACTTGTGGTTTGGCAGAAAACAACGTCCGCGTCTACCAAAAAATGCATGTGCATGCTTAACAAGTTGTTTGGCACAAATTCATGCGCGAGTGCTAAAAAGAGCAGCTTTGGCGTGCTTAGCACGTCGTTTGGCAGATATCCACATGCGCGCTCTGCCAAAGCAGCATGTGCCTGCATAACTTGTGGTTTGGCAGAAAACAACCTCCGCGTCTACCAAAAGATGCATGTGCATGCTTAACAAGTGGTTCGGCACAAATCCATGCGCGGGTGCTAAAAAGAGCTGCATGGGCGTGCTTAACACGTCGTTTGGCAGAAATCCACGTGTGCGTCTGCCTAAAGCAGCATGCGCATGCATAACTTGTGGTTTTGCAGAAAACAACCTCCGCGTCTACCAAAAGATGCACGTGCATGCTTAACGAGTGGTTCGGCACAAATCCATGCGCGGGTGCTAAAAAGAGCAGCATGAGCGTGCTTAGCACGTTGTTTGGAAGAAATCCACATGCGCGCACTGCCAAAAGCAGCATATGCATGCATAACTTCTGGTTTTGCAGAAAACAACATCCGCGACTACCAAAAGATGCATGTGCATGCTTAACAAGTGGTTTGGCACAAATGCATACGCGGGTGCTAAAAAGAGCAGCATGGGCGTGCTTAGCACGTCGTTTGGCAGAAATCCACGTGCGCGCTCTGCCAAAAGCAGCATGTGCATGGATAACTTGTGGTTTGGCAGAAAACAACGTCCGCGTCTACCAAAAAATGCATGTGCATGCTTAACAAGTTGTTTGGCACAAATCCATGCGCGGGTGCTAAAAAGAGCAGCATTGGCGTGCTTAGCACGTCGTTTGGCAGAAATCCTCGTGCGCGCTCTGCCAAAAGCAGCATGTGTCTGCATAATTTGTGATTTTGCAGAAAACAACGTCCGCGTCTGCCAAAAGATGCATATGCATGCTTAACAAGTGGTTTGGCATAAATGCATGCTCGGGTGCTAAAAAGAGCTGCATGGGCGTGCTTAACACGTCGTTTGGCAGAAATCCACGTGTGCGTCTGCCTAAAGCAGCATGTGCATGCATAACTTGTTGTTTTGCAGAAAACAACCTCCGCGTCTGCCAAAAGATGCACGTGCATGCCTAACGAGTGGTTCGGCACAAATCCATGCGCGGGTGCTAAAAAGAGCAGCATGGGCGTGCTTAGCACGTCGTTTGGCAGAAATCCACGTGTGCGCTCTGCCAAAAGCAGCATGTGCATGGATAACTTGTTTTTTGGCAGAAAACAACGTCCGCGTCTACCAAAAGATGCATGTGCATGCTTAAGAAGCGGTTTGGCACAAATCCATGCGCGAGTGATTAAAAGAGCAGCATTGGCGTGCTTAGCACGTCGTTTGGCAGAAATCCTCGTGCGCTCTCTACCTAAAGCAGCATGTGCATGCATAACTTGTGGTTTTGCAGAAAACAACCTCCGCGTCAACCAAAAGATGCATGTGCATGCTTAACGAGTGGTTTGGCACAAATCCATGCACGCGTGCTAAAAAGAGCCGCATGGGCGTGCTTAGCACGTCGTTTGGCAGAAATCAACGTGCGCGCTCTGCCAAAAGCAGCATGTGCATGGATAACTTGTGGTTTGGCAGAAAACAACGTCCGCGTCTACCAAAAAATGCATGTGCATGCTTAACAAGTTGTTTGGCACAAATTCATGCTAGGGTGCTAAAAAGAGCAGCATTGGCGTGCTTAGCACGTCGTTTGGCAGAAATCCACGTGTGCGTCTGCCTAAAGCAGCATGTGCATGCATAACTTGTTGTTTTGCAGAAAACAACCTCCGCGTCTACCAAAAGATGCACGTGCATGCCTAACGAGTGGTTCGGCACAAATCCATGCGCGGGTGCTAAAAAGAGCAGCATGGGCGTGCTTAGCACGTCGTTTGGCAGAAATCCACGCGTGCGCTCTGCCAAAAGCAGCATGTGCATGGATAACTTGTTGTTTGGCAGAAAACAACGTCCGCGTCTACCAAAAGATGCATGTGCATGCTTAAGAAGTGGTTTGGCACAAATCCATGCGCGAGTGATTAAAAGAGCAGCTTTGGCGTGCTTAGCACGCCGTTTGGCAGAAATCCAACGCGCGCTCTGACAAAAGCAGCATGTGCATGCATAACTTGTGGTTTTGCAGAAAACAACCTCCGCGTATACGGAAGGATGCATGTGCATGCTTAAGAAGTGGTTTGGCAAAATTCGTTGCGCGGGTGCTAATAAGAGCAGCTTGGGCGTGGTTAGCACGTCGTTCGGCTGAAATCCACTTGCGCGCTCTGCCAAAAGCAGCATGTGTATGGATAGCTTGTGGTTTGGCAGAAAACAACGTCCGCTTCAACCAAAAGATGCATGTGCATGCTTAAGAAGTGGTTTGGCGTATATTCATGGGCGGGTGCTAATAAGAGCAGCTTGGGCGTGGTTAGCACGTCGTTCGGCTGAAATCCACTTGCGCGCTCTGCCAAAAGCAGCATGTGTATGGATAACTTGTGGTTTGGCAGAAAACAACGTCCGCTTCAACCAAAAGATGCATGTGCGTGCTTAAGAAGTGGTTTGGCGTATATTCATGGGCGGGTGCTAAAAAGAGCAGCTTTGGCGTGCTTAGCACGTCGTTTGGCAGAAATCTACGCGCGCGCCCTGCCAAAAGCAGCATGTGCACGCATAACTTGTGGTTTTTCAGAAAACAACGTCCGCGTCTACCAAAAGATGCAGATGCATTCTTAACAAGTGGTTTGGCACAAATGCATGCGCGGGTGCTAAAAAGAGCAGCATGGGCGTGCTTAACACGTCGTTTGGCAGAAATCCACGTGCGCGCTCTGCCAAAAGCAGCATGTGCATGGATAACTTGTGGTTTGGCAGAAAACAACGTCCGCGTCTACCAAAAAATGCATGTGCATGCTTAACAAGTTGTTTGGCACAAATTCATGCGCGAGTGCTAAAAAGAGCAGCTTTGGCGTGCTTAGCACGCCGTTTGGCAGAAATCCTCGTGCGCGCTCTGCCAAAAGCAGCATGTGTCTGCATAATTTGTGGTTTGGCAGAAAACAACGTCCGCGTCTGCCAAAAGATGCATATGCATGCATAACAAGTGGTTTGGCACAAATCCATGCGCGGGTGCTAAACAGAGCAGCATTGGCGTGCTTAGCACGTCGTTTGGCAGATATCCACATGCGCGCTCTGCCAAAAGCAGCATGTGCCTGCATAACTTGTGGTTTGGCAGAAAACAACCTCCGCGTCTACCAAAAGATGCATGTGCATGCTTAACAAGTGGTTCGGCACAAATCCATGCGCGGGTGCTAAAAAGAGCTGCATGGGCGTGCTTAACACGTCGTTTGGCAGAAATCCACGTGTGCGTCTGCCTAAAGCAGCATGCGCATGCATAACTTGTGGTTTTGCAGAAAACAACCTCCGCGTCTACCAAAAGATGCACGTGCATGCTTAACGAGTGGTTCGGCACAAATCCATGCGCGGGTGCTAAAAAGAGCAGCATGAGCGTGCTTAGCACGTTGTTTGGAAGAAATCCACATGCGCGCACTGCCAAAAGCAGCATATGCATCCATAACTTCTGGTTTTGCAGAAAACAACATCCGCGACTACCAAAAGATGCATGTGCATGCTTAACAAGTGGTTTGGCACAAATGCATACGCGGGTGCTAAAAAGAGCAGCATGGGCGTGCTTAGCACGTCGTTTGGCAGAAATCCACGTGCGCGCTCTGCCAAAAGCAGCATGTGCATGGATAACTTGTGGTTTGGCAGAAAACAACGTCCGCGTCTACCAAAAAATGCATGTGCATGCTTAACAAGTTGTTTGGCACAAATCCATGCGCGGGTGCTAAAAAGAGCAGCATTGGCGTGCTTAGCACGTCGTTTGGCAGAAATCCTCGTGCGCGCTCTGCCAAAAGCAGCATGTGTCTGCATAATTTGTGATTTTGCAGAAAACAACGTCCGCGTCTGCCAAAAGATGCATATGCATGCTTAACAAGTGGTTTGGCATAAATGCATGCTCGGGTGCTAAAAAGAGCTGCATGGGCGTGCTTAACACGTCGTTTGGCAGAAATCCACGTGTGCGTCTGCCTAAAGCAGCATGTGCATGCATAACTTGTTGTTTTGCAGAAAACAACCTCCGCGTCTGCCAAAAGATGCACGTGCATGCCTAACGAGTGGTTCGGCACAAATCCATGCGCGGGTGCTAAAAAGAGCAGCATGGGCGTGCTTAGCACGTCGTTTGGCAGAAATCCACGTGTGCGCTCTGCCAAAAGCAGCATGTGCATGGATAACTTGTTTTTTGGCAGAAAACAACGTCCGCGTCTACCAAAAGATGCATGTGCATGCTTAAGAAGCGGTTTGGCACAAATCCATGCGCGAGTGATTAAAAGAGCAGCATTGGCGTGCTTAGCACGTCGTTTGGCAGAAATCCTCGTGCGCTCTCTACCTAAAGCAGCATGTGCATGCATAACTTGTGGTTTTGCAGAAAACAACCTCCGCGTCAACCAAAAGATGCATGTGCATGCTTAACGAGTGGTTTGGCACAAATCCATGCACGCGTGCTAAAAAGAGCCGCATGGGCGTGCTTAGCACGTCGTTTGGCAGAAATCAACGTGCGCGCTCTGCCAAAAGCAGCATGTGCATGGATAACTTGTGGTTTGGCAGAAAACAACGTCCGCGTCTACCAAAAAATGCATGTGCATGCTTAACAAGTTGTTTGGCACAAATTCATGCTAGGGTGCTAAAAAGAGCAGCATTGGCGTGCTTAGCACGTCGTTTGGCAGAAATCCACGTGTGCGTCTGCCTAAAGCAGCATGTGCATGCATAACTTGTTGTTTTGCAGAAAACAACCTCCGCGTCTACCAAAAGATGCACGTGCATGCCTAACGAGTGGTTCGGCACAAATCCATGCGCGGGTGCTAAAAAGAGCAGCATGGGCGTGCTTAGCACGTCGTTTGGCAGAAATCCACGCGTGCGCTCTGCCAAAAGCAGCATGTGCATGGATAACTTGTTGTTTGGCAGAAAACAACGTCCGCGTCTACCAAAAGATGCATGTGCATGCTTAAGAAGTGGTTTGGCACAAATCCATGCGCGAGTGATTAAAAGAGCAGCTTTGGCGTGCTTAGCACGCCGTTTGGCAGAAATCCAACGCGCGCTCTGACAAAAGCAGCATGTGCATGCATAACTTGTGGTTTTGCAGAAAACAACGTCCGCGTCTACCAAAAGATGCATGTGCATTCTTAACAAGTGGTTTGGCACAAATGCATGCGCGGGTGCTGAAAAGAGCAGCATCAGCGTGCTTAGCACGTCGTTTGGAAGAAATCCACATGCGCGCTCTGCCAAAAGCACCATATGCATGCATAACTTCTGGTTTTGCAGAAAACAAGCTCCGCGTCTACCAAAAGATGCATGTGCATGCTTAACAAGTGGTTTGGCACAAATGAATGCGCGGGTGCTAAAAAGAGGAGCATGGGCGTGCTTAACACGTCGTTTGGCAGAAATCCACGTGCGCGCTCTGCCTAAAGCAGCATGTGCATGCATAACTTGTGGTTTTGCAGAAAACAACCTCTGCGTCTACCAAAGGATGCATGTGCATGCTTAACGAGTGGTTTGACACAAATCCATGCACGGGTGCTAAAAAGAGCAGCATGGGCGTGCTTAGCATGTCGTTTCGCAGAATCCACTTGCGCGCTCTGCCAAAAGCAGTATGTGCATGGATAACTTGTGGTTTGGCCGGAAACAACGTCCGCGTCTACCAAAAAATGCATGTGCATGCTTAACAAGTTGTTTGGCACAAATCTATGCGCGGGTGCTAAAAAGAGCCGCATGGGCGTGCTTAGCACGTCGTTTGGCAGAAATCCACGTGCGCGCTCTGCCAAAAGCAGCATGTGCATGGATAACTTGTGGTTTGGCAGAAAACAACGTCCGCGTCTACCAAAAAATGCATGTGCATGCTTAACAAGTTGTTTGGCACAAATCCATGCTAGGGTGCTAAAAAGAGCAGCATTGGCGTGCTTAGCACGTCGTTTGGCAGAAATCCTCGTGCGCGCTCTGCCAAAAGCAGCATGTGTCTGCATAATTTGTGGTTTTGCAGAAAACAACGTCCGCGTCTGCCAAAAGGTGCATATGCATGCTTAACAAGTGGTTTGGCACAAATCCATGCGCGGGTGCTAAACAGAGCAGCATTGGCGTGCTTATCACGTCGTTTGGCAGAAATCCACATGCGCGCTCTGCCAAAAGCAGCATGTGCCTGCATATCTTGTGGTTTGGCAGAAAACAACCTCCGCGTCTACCAAAAGATGCATGTGCATGCTTAACAAGTGGTTTGGCACAAATGCATGCTCGGGTGCTAAAAATAGCTGCATGGGCGTGCTTAACACTTCGTTTGGCAGAAATCCACGTGTGCGTCTGCCTAAAGCAGCATGTGCATGCATAACTTGTTGTTTTGCAGAAAACAACCTCCGCGTCTACCAAAAGATGCGCGTGCATGCCTAACGAGTGGTTCGGCACAAATCCATGCGCGGGTGCTAAAAAGAGCAGCATGGGCGTGCTTAGCACGTCGTTTGGCAGAAATCCACGTGTGCGCTCTGCCAAAAGCAGCATGTGCATGGATAACTTGTTGTTTGGCTGAAAACAACGTCCGCGTCTACCAAAAGATGCATGTGCATGCTTAAGAAGTGGTTTGGCACAAATGCTTGCGCGAGTGATTAAAAGAGCAGCTTTGGCGTGCTTAGCACGCCGTTTGGCAGAAATCCAACGCGCGCTCTGACAAAAGCAGCATGTGCATGCATAACTTGTGGTTTTGCAGAAAACAACGTCCGCGTCTACCAAAAGATGCATGTGCATTCTTAACAAGTGGTTTGGCAGAAATGCATGCGCGGGTGCTGAAAAGAGCAGCATCAGCGTGCTTAGCACGTCGTTTGGAAGAAATCCACATGCGCGCTCTGCCAAAAGCACCATATGCATGCATAACTTCTGGTTTTGCAGAAAACAACCTCCGCGTCTACCAAAAGATGCATGTGCATGCTTAACAAGTGGTTTGGCACAAATGAATGCGCGGGTGCTAAAAAGAGGAGCATGGGCGTGCTTAACACGTCGTTTGGCAGAAATCCACGTGCGCGCTCTGCCTAAAGCAGCATGTGTATGCATAACTTGTGGTTTTGCAGAAAACAACCTCTGCGTCTACCAAAGGATGCATGTGCATGCTTAACGAGTGGTTTGACACAAATCCATGCACGGGTGCTAAAAAGAGCAGCATGGGCGAGCTTAGCATTTCGTTTCGCAGAATCCACGTGCGCGCTCTGCCAAAAGCAGTATGTGCATGGATAACTTGTGGTTTGGCCGGAAACAACGTCCGCGTCTACCAAAAAATGCATGTGCATGCTTAACAAGTTGTTTGGCACAAATCTATGCGCGGGTGCTAAAAAGAGCCGCATGGGCGTGCTTAGCACGTCGTTTGGCAGAAATCCACGTGCGCGCTCTGCCAAAAGCAGCATGTGCATGGATAACTTGTGGTTTGGCAGAAAACAACGTCCGCGTCTACCAAAAAAATGCATGTGCATGCTTAACAAGTTGTTTGGCACAAATCCATGCTGGGTGCTAAAAAGAGCAGCATTGGCGTGCTTAGCACGTCGTTTGGCAGAAATCCTCGTGCGCGCTCTGCCAAAAGCAGCATGTGCCTGCATAATTTGTGGTTTTGCAGAAAACAACGTCCGCGTCTGCCAAAAGATGCATATGCATGCTTAACAAGTGGTTTGGCACAAATCCATGCGCGGGTGCTAAACAGAGCAGCATTGGCGTGCTTATCACGTCGTTTGGCAGAAATCCACATGCGCGCTCTGCCAAAAGCAGCATGTGCCTGCATAACTTGTGGTTTGGCAGAAAACAACCTCCTCGTCTACCAAAAGATGCATGTGCATGCTTAACAAGTGGTTTGGCACAAATGCATGCTCGGGTGCTAAAAATAGCTGCATGGGCGTGCTTAACACGTCGTTTGGCAGAAATCCACGTGTGCGTCTGCCTAAAGCAGCATGTGCATGCATAACTTGTTGTTTGGCAGAAAACAACGTCCGCGTCTACCAAAAGATGCATGTGCATGCTTAAGAAGTGGTTTGGCACAAATCCATGCGCGAGTGATTAAAAGAGCAGCTTTGGCGTGCTTAGCACGCCGTTTGGCAGAAATCCAACGCGCGCTCTGACAAAAGCAGCATGTGCACGCATAACTTGTGGTTTTGCAGAAAACAACTTCCGCGTCTACCAAAAGATGCATGTGCATTCTTAACAAGTGGTTTGGCACAAATGTATGCGCGGGTGCTGAAAAGAGCAGCATGAGCGTGCTTAGCACGTCGTTTGGAAGAAATCCACAAGCGCGCTGTGCCAAAAGCACCATATTCATGCATAACTTCTGGTTTTGCAGAAAACAACCTCCGCGTCTACCAAAAGATGCAAGTGCATGCTTAACAAGTGGTTTGGCACAAATGAATGCGCGGGTGCTAAAAAGAGGAGCATGGGCGTGCTTAACACGTCGTTTGGCAGAAATCCACGTGCGCGCTCTGCCTAAAGCAGCATGTGCATGCATAACTTGTGGTTTTGCAGAAAACAACCTCTGCGTCTACCAAAGGATGCATGTGCATGCTTAACGAGTGGTTTGGCACAAATCCATGCACGGGTGCTAAAAAGAGCAGCATGGGCGTGCTTAGCATGTCGTTTCGCAGAATCCACGTTGCCGCTCTTTCAAAAGCAGTATGTGCATGGATAACTTGTGGTTTGGCCGGAAACAACGTCCGCGTATCCCAAAAAAAGCATGTGCATGCTTAACAAGTTGTTTGGCACAAATCTATGCGCGGGCGCTAAAAAGAGCAGCATTGGCGTGCTTAGCACGTCGTTTGGCAGAAATCCTCGTGCGCGCTCTGCCAAAAGCAGTATGTGCATGGATAACTTGTGGTTTGGCAGAAAACAACGTCCGCGTCTGCCAAAAGATGCGTATGCATGCTTAACAAGTGGTTTGGCACAAATCCATGCGCGGGTGCTAATAAGAGCAGCATGGGCGTGCTTAGCACGCCGTTTGGTAGAAATCCAACGCGCGCTCTGAGAAAAGCACCATGTGCACGCATAACTTGTGGTTTTGCAGAAAACAACGTCCGCGTCTACCAAAAGATGCCTGTGCATTCTTAACAAGTGGTTTGGCACAAATGCATGCGCGGGTGCTGAAAAGGGGAGCATGGGCGCGCTTAACACGTCGTTTGGCGAAATCCACCGGCGCGCTCTGCCTAAAGCAGCATGTGCATGCATACTTGTGGTTTTGCAGAAAACAACCTCCGTGTCTACCAAAGGATGCATGTGCCTGCTTAACAAGTGTTTGGCACAAATCCACGCGCGGGTGCTAATAAGAGCAGTATGGGCGTGCTTAGCATGTCATTTGGCAGAAATCCACATGGGCGCTCTGCCAAAAGCATCATGTGCATGGATAACTTGTGGTTTGGCAGAAAACAACGTCCGCGTCTACCAAAAGATGCATGTGCATGCTCAAGAAGTGGTTTGGCTCAAATTAATGCGCGGGTGCTAAAAGGAGCAGCTTTGGCGTGCTTAGCAGGTCGCTTGGCAGAAATCCACGTGCGCGCTCTGCCAAAAGCAGCATGTGCATGCATAACTTGTGGTTTTGCAGAAAACAACGTCCGCGTCTCCCGAAAGATGCATGTGCATGCTCAAGAAGTGGTTTGGCACAGATTCATGCGCGGGTGCTAAAAGGAGCAGCTTTGGCGTGCTTAGCACGTCGTTTGGCAGAAATCTACGTGCGCGCTCTGCCAAAAGCAGCATGTGCATGCATAACTTGTGGTTTTGCAGAAAATAACCTCCGCGTCTACGGAAGGATGCATGTGCATGCTTAACAAGTGGTTTGGCAAAATTCCTTGCGCGGGTGCTAATAAGAGCAGCTTGGGCATGGTTAGCACGTCGTTCGGCTGAAATCCACTTGGGCGCTCTGCCAAAAGCAGCATGTGTATGGATAACTTGTGGTTTGGCAGAAAACAACGTCCGCTTCAACCAAAAGATGCATGTGCATGCTTAAGAAGTGGTTTGGCGTAAATTCATGGGCGGGTGCTAAAAAGAGCAGCTTTGGCGTGCTTAGCACGTCGTTTGGCAGAAATCCACGCGCGCGCCCTGCCAAAAGCAGCATGTGCACGCATCACTTGTGCTTTTGCAGAAAACAACGTCCGCGTCTACCAAAAGATGCGGGTGCATTCTTAACAAGTGGTTTGGCACAAATGCATGCGCGGGTGCTGAAAAGAGCAGCATGAGCGTGCTTAGCACGTCGTTTGGCAGAAATCCACATGCGCGCTCTGCCAAAAGCAGCATGTGCATGCATAACTTCTGGTTTTGCAGAAAACAACATCCGCGACTACCAAAAGATGCATGTGCATGCTTAACAAGTGGTTTGGCACAAATGCATACGCGGGTGCTAAAAAGAGCAGCATGGGCATGCTTAACACGTCGTTTGGCAGAAATCCACGTGCGCGCTCTGCCTTAAGCAGCATGTGCATGCATAACTTGTGGTTTTGCAGAAAACAACCTCCGCGTCAACCAAAAGATGCATGTGCATGTTTAACAAGTGGTTTGGCACAAATCCATGCACGCGTGCTAAAAAGAGCAGCATGGGCGTGCTTAGCACGTCGTTTGGCAGAAATCCACGTGCGCGCTCTGCCTAAAGCAGCATGTGCATGCATAACTTGTGATTTTGCAGAAAGCAACCTCTGCGTCTACCAAAGGATGCATGTGCATGCTTAACGAGTGGTTTGGCACAATTCCATGCACGGGTGCTAAAAAGAGCAGCATGGGCGTGCATAGCATGTCGTTTCGCAGAATCCACGTGCGCGCTCTGCCAAAAGCAGTATGTGCATGGATAACTTGTTGTTTGGCCGGAAACAACGTCCGCGTCTACCAAAAAATGCATGTGCATGCTTAACAAGTTGTTTGGCACAAATCTATGCGCGGGTGCTAAAAAGAGCAGCATTGGCGTGCTTAGCACGTCGTTTGGCAGAAATCCTCGTGCGCGCTCTGTCTAAAGCAGTATGTGCATGCATAACTTGTGGTTTTGCAGAAAACAACCTCCGCGTCAACCAAAAGATGCATGTGCATGCTTAACGAGTGGTTTGGCACAAATCCATGCACGCGTGCTAAAAAGAGCCGCATGGGCGTGCTTAGCACGTCGTTTGGCAGAAATCCACGTGCGCGCTCTGCCAAAAGCAGCATGTGCATGGATAACTTGTGGTTTGGCAGAAAACAACGTCCGCGTCTACCAAAAAATGCATGCGCATGCTTAACAAGTTGTTTGGCACAAATCCATGCTAGGGTGCTAAATAGAGCAGCATTGGCGTGCTTAGCACGTCGTTTGGCAGAAATCCTCGTGCGCGCTCTGCCAAAAGCAGCATGTGTCTGCATATTTGTGGTTTTGCAGAAAACAACGTCCGCGTCTGCCAAAAGATGCATATGCATGCTTAACAAGTGGTTTGGCACAAATCCATGCGCGGGTGCTAAACAGAGCAGCAGTGGCGTGCTTATCACGTCGTTTGGCAGAAATCCACATGCGCGCTCTGCCAAAAGCAGCATGTGCCTGCATAACTTGTGGTTTGGCAGAAAACAACCTCTGCGTCTACCAAAGGATGCATGTGCATGCTTAACGAGTGGTTTGGCCCAAATCCATGCACGGGTGCTAAAAAGAGCAGCATGGGCGTGCTTAGCATGTCGTTTCGCAGAATCCACGTGCGCGCTCTGCCAAAAGCAGTATGTGCATGGATAACTTGTGGTTTGGCCGGAAACAACGTCCGCGTCTACCAAAAAATGCATGTGCATGCTTAACAAGTTGTTTGGCACAAATCTATGCGCGGGTGCTAAAAAGAGCCGCATGGGCGTGCTTAGCACGTCGTTTGGCAGAAATCCACGTGCGCGCTCTGCCAAAAGCAGCATGTGCATGGATAACTTGTGGTTTGGCAGAAAACAACGTCCGCGTCTACCAAAAAATCCATGTGCATGCTTAACAAGTTGTTTGGCACAAATCTATGCGCGGGTGCTAAAAAGAGCCGCATGGGCGTGCTTAGCACGTCGTTTGGCAGAAATCCACGTGCGCGCTCTGCCAAAAGCAGCATGTGCATGGATAACTTGTGGTTTGGCAGAAAACAACGTCCGCGTCTACCAAAAAATGCATGTGCATGCTTAACACGTTGTTTGGCACAAATCCATGCTAGGGTGCTAAAAAGAGCAGCATTGGCGTGCTTAGCACGTCGTTTGGCAGAAATCCTCGTGCGCGCTCTGCCAAAAGCAGCATGTGTCTGCATAATTTGTGGTTTTGCAGAAAACAACGTCCGCGTCTGCCAAAAGATGCATATGCATGCTTAACAAGTGGTTTGGCACAAATCCATGCGCGGGTGCTAAACAGAGCAGCATTGGCGTGCTTATCACGTCGTTTGGCAGAAATCCACATGCGCGCTCTGCCAAAAGCAGCATGTGCCTGCATAACTTGTGGTTTGGCAGAAAACAACCTCCGCGTCTACCAAAAGATGCATGTGCATGCTTAACAAGTGGTTTGGCACAAATGCATGCTCGGGTGCTAAAAATAGCTGCATGGGCGTGCTTAACACTTCGTTTGGCAGAAATCCACGTGTGCGTCTGCCTAAAGCAGCATGTGCATGCATAACTTGTTGTTTTGCAGAAAACAACCTCCGCGTCTACCAAAAGATGCGCGTGCATGCCTAACGAGTGGTTCGGCACAAATCCATGCGCGGGTGCTAAAAAGAGCAGCATGGGCGTGCTTAGCACGTCGTTTGGCAGAAATCCACGTGTGCGCTCTGCCAAAAGCAGCATGTGCATGGATAACTTGTTGTTTGGCTGAAAACAACGTCCGCGTCTACCAAAAGATGCATGTGCATGCTTAAGAAGTGGTTTGGCACAAATGCTTGCGCGAGTGATTAAAAGAGCAGCTTTGGCGTGCTTAGCACGCCGTTTGGCAGAAATCCAACGCGCGCTCTGACAAAAGCAGCATGTGCATGCATAACTTGTGGTTTTGCAGAAAACAACGTCCGCGTCTACCAAAAGATGCATGTGCATTCTTAACAAGTGGTTTGGCAGAAATGCATGCGCGGGTGCTGAAAAGAGCAGCATCAGCGTGCTTAGCACGTCGTTTGGAAGAAATCCACATGCGCGCTCTGCCAAAAGCACCATATGCATGCATAACTTCTGGTTTTGCAGAAAACAACCTCCGCGTCTACCAAAAGATGCATGTGCATGCTTAACAAGTGGTTTGGCACAAATGAATGCGCGGGTGCTAAAAAGAGGAGCATGGGCGTGCTTAACACGTCGTTTGGCAGAAATCCACGTGCGCGCTCTGCCTAAAGCAGCATGTGTATGCATAACTTGTGGTTTTGCAGAAAACAACCTCTGCGTCTACCAAAGGATGCATGTGCATGCTTAACGAGTGGTTTGACACAAATCCATGCACGGGTGCTAAAAAGAGCAGCATGGGCGAGCTTAGCATTTCGTTTCGCAGAATCCACGTGCGCGCTCTGCCAAAAGCAGTATGTGCATGGATAACTTGTGGTTTGGCCGGAAACAACGTCCGCGTCTACCAAAAAATGCATGTGCATGCTTAACAAGTTGTTTGGCACAAATCTATGCGCGGGTGCTAAAAAGAGCCGCATGGGCGTGCTTAGCACGTCGTTTGGCAGAAATCCACGTGCGCGCTCTGCCAAAAGCAGCATGTGCATGGATAACTTGTGGTTTGGCAGAAAACAACGTCCGCGTCTACCAAAAAAATGCATGTGCATGCTTAACAAGTTGTTTGGCACAAATCCATGCTGGGTGCTAAAAAGAGCAGCATTGGCGTGCTTAGCACGTCGTTTGGCAGAAATCCTCGTGCGCGCTCTGCCAAAAGCAGCATGTGCCTGCATAATTTGTGGTTTTGCAGAAAACAACGTCCGCGTCTGCCAAAAGATGCATATGCATGCTTAACAAGTGGTTTGGCACAAATCCATGCGCGGGTGCTAAACAGAGCAGCATTGGCGTGCTTATCACGTCGTTTGGCAGAAATCCACATGCGCGCTCTGCCAAAAGCAGCATGTGCCTGCATAACTTGTGGTTTGGCAGAAAACAACCTCCTCGTCTACCAAAAGATGCATGTGCATGCTTAACAAGTGGTTTGGCACAAATGCATGCTCGGGTGCTAAAAATAGCTGCATGGGCGTGCTTAACACGTCGTTTGGCAGAAATCCACGTGTGCGTCTGCCTAAAGCAGCATGTGCATGCATAACTTGTTGTTTGGCAGAAAACAACGTCCGCGTCTACCAAAAGATGCATGTGCATGCTTAAGAAGTGGTTTGGCACAAATCCATGCGCGAGTGATTAAAAGAGCAGCTTTGGCGTGCTTAGCACGCCGTTTGGCAGAAATCCAACGCGCGCTCTGACAAAAGCAGCATGTGCACGCATAACTTGTGGTTTTGCAGAAAACAACTTCCGCGTCTACCAAAAGATGCATGTGCATTCTTAACAAGTGGTTTGGCACAAATGCATGCGCGGGTGCTGAAAAGAGCAGCATGAGCGTGCTTAGCACGTCGTTTGGAAGAAATCCACAAGCGCGCTGTGCCAAAAGCACCATATTCATGCATAACTTCTGGTTTTGCAGAAAACAACCTCCGCGTCTACCAAAAGATGCAAGTGCATGCTTAACAAGTGGTTTGGCACAAATGAATGCGCGGGTGCTAAAAAGAGGAGCATGGGCGTGCTTAACACGTCGTTTGGCAGAAATCCACGTGCGCGCTCTGCCTAAAGCAGCATGTGCATGCATAACTTGTGGTTTTGCAGAAAACAACCTCTGCGTCTACCAAAGGATGCATGTGCATGCTTAACGAGTGGTTTGGCACAAATCCATTCACGGGTGCTAAAAAGAGCAGCATGGGCGTGCTTAGCATGTCGTTTCGCAGAATCCACGTTGCCGCTCTTTCAAAAGCAGTATGTGCATGGATAACTTGTGGTTTGGCCGGAAACAACGTCCGCGTATCCCAAAAAAAGCATGTGCATGCTTAACAAGTTGTTTGGCACAAATCTATGCGCGGGCGCTAAAAAGAGCAGCATTGGCGTGCTTAGCACGTCGTTTGGCAGAAATCCTCGTGCGCGCTCTGCCAAAAGCAGTATGTGCATGGATAACTTGTGGTTTGGCAGAAAACAACGTCCGCGTCTGCCAAAAGATGCGTATGCATGCTTAACAAGTGGTTTGGCACAAATCCATGCGCGGGTGCTAATAAGAGCAGCATGGGCATGCTTAGCACGCCGTTTGGTAGAAATCCAACGCGCGCTCTGAGAAAAGCACCATGTGCACGCATAACTTGTGGTTTTGCAGAAAACAACGTCCGCGTCTACCAAAAGATGCCTGTGCATTCTTAACAAGTGGTTTGGCACAAATGCATGCGCGGGTGCTGAAAAGGGGAGCATGGGCGCGCTTAACACGTCGTTTGGCGAAATCCACCGGCGCGCTCTGCCTAAAGCAGCATGTGCATGCATACTTGTGGTTTTGCAGAAAACAACCTCCGTGTCTACCAAAGGATGCATGTGCCTGCTTAACAAGTGTTTGGCACAAATCCACGCGCGGGTGCTAATAAGAGCAGTATGGGCGTGCTTAGCATGTCATTTGGCAGAAATCCACATGGGCGCTCTGCCAAAAGCATCATGTGCATGGATAACTTGTGGTTTGGCAGAAAACAACGTCCGCGTCTACCAAAAGATGCATGTGCATGCTCAAGAAGTGGTTTGGCTCAAATTAATGCGCGGGTGCTAAAAGGAGCAGCTTTGGCGTGCTTAGCACGTCGCTTGGCAGAAATCCACGTGCGCGCTCTGCCAAAAGCAGCATGTGCATGCATAACTTGTGGTTTTGCAGAAAACAACGTCCGCGTCTCCCGAAAGATGCATGTGCATGCTCAAGAAGTGGTTTGGCGCAGATTCATGCGCGGGTGCTAAAAGGAGCAGCTTTGGCGTGCTTAGCACGTCGTTTGGCAGAAATCTACGTGCGCGCTCTGCCAAAAGCAGCATGTGCATGCATAACTTGTGGTTTTGCAGAAAACAACCTCCGCGTCTACGGAAGGATGCATGTGCATGCTTAACAAGTGGTTTGGCAAAATTCCTTGCGCGGGTGCTAATAAGAGCAGCTTGGGCATGGTTAGCACGTCGTTCGGCTGAAATCCACTTGGGCGCTCTGCCAAAAGCAGCATGTGTATGGATAACTTGTGGTTTGGCAGAAAACAACGTCCGCTTCAACCAAAAGATGCATGTGCATGCTTAAGAAGTGGTTTGGCGTAAATTCATGGGCGGGTGCTAAAAAGAGCAGCTTTGGCGTGCTTAGCACGTCGTTTGGCAGAAATCCACGCGCGCGCCCTGCCAAAAGCAGCATGTGCACGCATCACTTGTGCTTTTGCAGAAAACAACGTCCGCGTCTACCAAAAGATGCGGGTGCATTCTTAACAAGTGGTTTGGCACAAATGCATGCGCGGGTGCTGAAAAGAGCAGCATGAGCGTGCTTAGCACGTCGTTTGGCAGAAATCCACATGCGCGCTCTGCCAAAAGCAGCATGTGCATGCATAACTTCTGGTTTTGCAGAAAACAACATCCGCGACTACCAAAAGATGCATGTGCATGCTTAACAAGTGGTTTGGCACAAATGCATACGCGGGTGCTAAAAAGAGCAGCATGGGCATGCTTAACACGTCGTTTGGCAGAAATCCACGTGCGCGCTCTGCCTTAAGCAGCATGTGCATGCATAACTTGTGGTTTTGCAGAAAACAACCTCCGCGTCAACCAAAAGATGCATGTGCATGTTTAACAAGTGGTTTGGCACAAATCCATGCACGCGTGCTAAAAAGAGCAGCATGGGCGTGCTTAGCACGTCGTTTGGCAGAAATCCACGTGCGCGCTCTGCCTAAAGCAGCATGTGCATGCATAACTTGTGATTTTGCAGAAAGCAACCTCTGCGTCTACCAAAGGATGCATGTGCATGCTTAACGAGTGGTTTGGCACAATTCCATGCACGGGTGCTAAAAAGAGCAGCATGGGCGTGCATAGCATGTCGTTTCGCAGAATCCACGTGCGCGCTCTGCCAAAAGCAGTATGTGCATGGATAACTTGTTGTTTGGCCGGAAACAACGTCCGCGTCTACCAAAAAATGCATGTGCATGCTTAACAAGTTGTTTGGCACAAATCTATGCGCGGGTGCTAAAAAGAGCAGCATTGGCGTGCTTAGCACGTCGTTTGGCAGAAATCCTCGTGCGCGCTCTGTCTAAAGCAGTATGTGCATGCATAACTTGTGGTTTTGCAGAAAACAACCTCCGCGTCAACCAAAAGATGCATGTGCATGCTTAACGAGTGGTTTGGCACAAATCCATGCACGCGTGCTAAAAAGAGCCGCATGGGCGTGCTTAGCACGTCGTTTGGCAGAAATCCACGTGCGCGCTCTGCCAAAAGCAGCATGTGCATGGATAACTTGTGGTTTGGCAGAAAACAACGTCCGCGTCTACCAAAAAATGCATGCGCATGCTTAACAAGTTGTTTGGCACAAATCCATGCTAGGGTGCTAAATAGAGCAGCATTGGCGTGCTTAGCACGTCGTTTGGCAGAAATCCTCGTGCGCGCTCTGCCAAAAGCAGCATGTGTCTGCATATTTGTGGTTTTGCAGAAAACAACGTCCGCGTCTGCCAAAAGATGCATATGCATGCTTAACAAGTGGTTTGGCACAAATCCATGCGCGGGTGCTAAACAGAGCAGCAGTGGCGTGCTTATCACGTCGTTTGGCAGAAATCCACATGCGCGCTCTGCCAAAAGCAGCATGTGCCTGCATAACTTGTGGTTTGGCAGAAAACAACCTCTGCGTCTACCAAAGGATGCATGTGCATGCTTAACGAGTGGTTTGGCACAAATCCATGCACGGGTGCTAAAAAGAGCAGCATGGGCGTGCTTAGCATGTCGTTTCGCAGAATCCACGTGCGCGCTCTGCCAAAAGCAGTATGTGCATGGATAACTTGTGGTTTGGCCGGAAACAACGTCCGCGTCTACCAAAAAATGCATGTGCATGCTTAACAAGTTGTTTGGCACAAATCTATGCGCGGGTGCTAAAAAGAGCCGCATGGGCGTGCTTAGCACGTCGTTTGGCAGAAATCCACGTGCGCGCTCTGCCAAAAGCAGCATGTGCATGGATAACTTGTGGTTTGGCAGAAAACAACGTCCGCGTCTACCAAAAAATCCATGTGCATGCTTAACAAGTTGTTTGGCACAAATCCATGCTAGGGTGCTAAAAAGAGCAGCATTGGCGTGCTTAGCACGTCGTTTGGCAGAAATCCTCGTGCGCGCTCTGCCAAAAGCAGCATGTGTCTGCATAATTTGTGGTTTTGCAGAAAACAACGTCCGCGTCTGCCAAAAGATGCATATGCATGCTTAAGAAGTGGTTTGGCACAAATCCATGCGCGGGTGCTAAACAGAGCAGCATTGGCGTGCTTATCACGTCGTTTGGCAGAAATCCACATGCGCGCTCTGCCAAAAGCAGCATGTGCCTGCATAACTTGTGGTTTGGCAGAAAACAACCTCCGCGTCAACCAAAAGATGCATGTGCATGCTTAACAAGTGGTTTGGCACAAATGCATGCTCGGGTGCTAAAAAGAGCTGCATGGGCGTGCTTAACACGTCGTTTGGCAGAAATCCACGTGTGCGTCTGCCTAAAGCAGCATGTGCATGCATAACTTGTTGTTTTGCAGAAAACAACCTCCGCGTCTACCAAAAGATGCACGTGCATGCCTAACGAGTGGTTCGGCACAAATCCATGCGCGGGTGCTAAAAAGAGCAGCATGGGCGTGCTTAGCACGTCGTTTGTCAGAAATCCACGTGTGCGCTCTGCCAAAAGAAGCATGTGCATGGATAACTTGTTGTTTGGCAGAAAACAACGTCCGCGTCTACCAAAAGATGCATGTGCATGCTTAAGAAGTGGTTTGGCACAAATCCATGCGCGAGTGATTAAAAGAGCAGCTTTGGCGTGCTTAGCACGCCGTTTGGCAGAAATCCAACGCGCGCTCTGACAAAAGCAGCATGTGCACGCATAACTTGTGGTTTTGCAGAAAACAACGTCCGCGTCTACCAAAAGATGCATGTGCATTCTTAACAAGTTGTTTGGCACAAATGCATGCGGGGGTGCTGAAAAGAGCAGCATGAGCGTGCTTAGCACGTCGTTTGGAAGAAATCCACAAGCGCGCTCTGCCAAAAGCACCATATGCATGCATAACTTCTGGTTTTGCAGAAAACAACCTCCGCGTCTACCAAAAGATGCATGTGCATGCTTAACAAGTGGTTTGGCACAAATGAATGCGCGGGTGCTAAAAAGAGGAGCATGGGCGTGCTTAACACGTCGTTTGGCAGAAATCCACGTGCGCGCTCTGCCTAAAGCAGCATGTGCATGCATAACTTGTGGTTTTGCAGAAAACAACCTCTGCGTCTACCAAAGGATGCATGTGCATGCTTAACGAGTGGTTTGGCACAAATCCATGCACGGGTGCTAAAAAGAGCAGCATGGGCGTGCTTAGCATGTCGTTTCGCAGAATCCACGTTGCCGCTCTTTCAAAAGCAGTATGTGCATGGATAACTTGTGGTTTGGCCGGAAACAACGTCCGCGTCTACCAAAAAAAGCATGCGCATGCTTAACAAGTTGTTTGGCACAAATCTATGCGCGGGTGCTAAAAAGAGCAGCATTGGCGTGCTTAGCACGTCGTTTGGCAGAAATCCTCGTGCGCGCTCTGCCAAAAGCAGTATGTGCATGGATAACTTGTGGTTTGGCAGAAAACAACGTCCGCGTCTGCCAAAAGATGCGTATGCATGCTTAACAAGTGGTTTGGCACAAATCCATGCGCGGGTGCTAATAAGAGCAGCATGGGCGTGCTTAGCACGCCGTTTGGTAGAAATCCAACGCGCGCTCTGACAAAAGCAGCATGTGCACGCATAACTTGTGGTTTTGCAGAAAACAACGTCCGCGTATACCAAAAGATGCATGTGCATTCTTCACAAGTGGTTTGGCACAAATGCATGCACGGGTGCTAAAAAGAGGAGCATGGGCGCGCTTAACACGTCGTTTGGCGAAATCCACGGGCGCGCTCTGCCTAAAGCAGCATGTGCATGCATAACTTGTGGTTTTGCAGAAAACAACCTCCGTGTCTACCAAAGGATGCATGTGCATGCTTAACAAGTGTTTGGCACAAATCCACGCGCGGGTGCTAATAAGAGCAGCATGGGCGTGCTTAGCATGTCATTTGGCAGAAATCCACATGCGCGCTCTGCCAAAAGCATCATGTGCATGGATAACTTGTGGTTTGGCAGAAAACAACGTCCGCGTCTACCAAAAGATGCAAATGCATGCTCAAGAAGTGGTTTGGCACAAATTAATGCGCGGGTGCTAAAAGGAGCAGCTTTGGCGTGCTTAGCACGTCGCTTGGCAGAAATCCACGTGCGCGCTCTGCCAAAAGCAGCATGTGCATGCATAACTTGTGGTTTTGCAGAAAACAACGTCCGCGTCTCCCGAAAGATGCATGTGCATGCTCAAGAAGTGGTTTGGCACAAATTCATGCGCGGGTGCTAAAAGGAGCAGCTTTGGCGTGCTTAGCACGTCGTTTGGCAGAAATCTACGTGCGCGCTCTGCCAAAAGCAGCATGTGCATGCATAACTTGTGCTTTTGCAGAAAACAACCTCCGCGTCTACGGAAGGATGCATGTGCATGCTTAACAAGTGGTTTGGCAAAATTCCTTGCGCGGGTGCTAATAAGAGCAGCTTGGGCATGGTTAGCACGTCGTTCGGCTGAAATCCACTTGCGCGCTCTGCCAAAAGCATCATGTGTATGGATAACTTGTGGTTTGGCAGAAAACAACGTCCGCTTCAACCAAAAGATGCATGTGCATGCTTAACAAGTGGTTTGGCACAAATGCATGCGCGGGTGCTAAACAGAGCTGCATTGGCGTGCTTATCACGTCGTTTGGCAGAAATCCACGTGCGCGCTCTGCCAAAAGCAGCATGTGCCTGCATAACTTGTGGTTTGGCAGAAAACAACCTCCGCGTCTACCGAAAGATGCATGTGCATGCTTAACAAGTGGTTTGGCACAAATGCATGCTCGGGTGCTAAATAGAGCTGCATGGGCGTGCTTAACACGTCGTTTAGCAGAAATCCACGTGTGCGTCTGCCTAAAGCAGCATGTGCATGCATAACTTGTTGTTTTGCAGAAAACAACCTCCGCGTCTACCAAAAGATGCACGTGCATGCCTAACGAGTGGTTCGGCACAAATCCATGCGCGGGTGCTAAAAAGAGGAGCATGGGCGTGCTTAGCACGTCGTTTGGCAGAAATCCACGTGTGCGCTCTGCCAAAAGCAGCATGTGCATGGATAACTTGTGGTTTTGCAGAAAACAACGTCCGCGTCTCCCAAAAGATGCATGTGCATTCTTAACAAGTGGTTTGGCACAAATGCATGCGCGCGTGCTGAAAAGAGCAGCATCAGCGTGCTTAGCACGTCGTTTGGAAGAAATCCACATGCGCGCTCTGCCAAAAGCACCATATGCACGCATACCTTCTGGTTTTGCAGAAAACAACCTCCGCGTCTACCAAAAGATGCATGTGCATTCTTAACAAGTGGTTTGGCACAAATGAATGCGCGGGTGCTGAAAAGAGCAGCATGAGCGTGCTTAGCACGTCGTTTGGAAGAAATCCACATGCTCGCTCTGCCAAAAGCAGCATATGCATGCATAACTTCTGGTTTTGCAGAAAACAACATCCGCGACTACCAAAAGATGCATGTGCATGCTTAACAAGTGGTTTGGCACAAATGCAGACGCGGGTGCTAAAAAGAGCAGCATGGGCGTGCTTAACACGTCGTTTGGCAGAAATCCACGTGCGCGCTCTGCCTAAAGCAGCATGTGCATGCATAACTTGTGGTTTTGCAGAAAACAACCTCCGCGTCAACAAAAAGATGCATGAGCATGCTTAACGAGTGGTTTGGCACAAATCCATGCACGCGTGCTAAAATGAGCAGCATGGGCGTGCTTAGCACGTCGTTTGGCAGAAATCCTCGTGCGCGCTCTGCCAAAAGCAGCATGTGTCTGCATAATTTGTGGTTTGGCAGAAAACAACGTCCGCGTCTGCGAAAAGATGCATATGCATGCTTAACAAGTGGTTTGGCACAAATCCATGCGCGGGTGCTAAACAGAGCAGCATTGGCGTGCTTAGCACGTCGTTTGGCAGAAATCCACATGCGCGCTCTGCCAAAAGCAGCATGTGCCTGCATAACTTGTGGTTTGGCAGAAAACAACCTCCGCGTCTACCAAAAGATGCATGTGCATGCTTAACAAGTGGTTTGGCACAAATGCATGCGCGGGTGCTAAAAAGAGCTGCATGGGCGTGCTTAACACGGCGTTTGGCAGAAATCCACGTGTGCGTCTGCCTAAAGCAGCATGTGCATGCATAACTTGTGGTTTTGCAGAAAACAACCTCCGCGTCTACCAAAAGATGCACGTGCATGCTTAACGAGTGGTTCGGCACAAATACATGCGCGGGTGCTAAAAAGAGCAGCATGGGCGTGCTTAGCACGTCGTTTGGCAGAAATCCACGTGTGCGCTCTGCCAAAAGCAGCATGTGCCTGCATAACTTGCGGTTTGGCAGAAAACAACCTCCGGGTCTACGAAAACATGCATGTGCATGCTTAACAAGTGGTCTGGCACAAATGCATGCGCGGGTGCTAAAAAGAGCTGCATGGGCGTGCTTAACACGTCGTTTGGCAGAAATCCACGTGTGCGTCTGCCTAAAGCAGCATGTGCATGCATAACTTGTTGTTTGGCAGAAAACAACGTCCGCGTCTACCAAAAGATGCATGTGCATGCTTAAGAAGTGGTTTGGCACAAATCCATGCGCGGGTGCTAAAAAGAGGAGCTTTGGCGTGCTTAGCACGCCGTTTGGTAGAAATCCAACGCGCGCTCTGACAAAAGCAGCATGTGCACGCATAACTTGTGGTTTTGCAGAAAACAACGTCCGCGTCTACCAAAAGATGCATGTGCATTCTTAACAAGTGGTTTGGCACAAATGCATGCGCGGGTGCTGAAAAGAGCAGCATGAGCGTGCTTAGCACGTCGTTTGGCAGAAATCCACATGCGCGCTCTGCCAAAAGCACCATATGCATGCATAACTTCTGGTTTTGCAGAAAAGAACCTCCGCGTCTACCAAAAGATGCATGTGCATGCTTGACAAGTGGTTTGGCACAAATGCATGCGCGGGTGCTAAAAAGAGGAGCGTGGGCGCGCTTAACGTGTCGTTTGGCGAAATCCACGTGCGCGCTCTGCCTAAAGCAGCATGTGCATGCATAACTTGTGGTTTTGCAGAAAACAACCTCCGCGTCTACCAAAGGATGCATGTGCATGCTTAACAAGTGGTTTGGCACAAATTCATGCGCGGGTGCTAATAAGAGCAGCATGGGCGTGCTTAGCATGTCATTTGGAAGAAATCCACATGCGCGCTCTGCCAAAAGCATCATGTGCATGGGCAACTTGTGGATTGGCAGAAAACAACGTCCGCGTCTACCAAAAGATGCATGTGCATGCTCAAGAAGTGGTTTGGCACAAATTAATGCGCGGGTGCTAAAAGGAGCAGCTTTGGTGTGCTTAGCATGTCGCTTGGCAGAAATCCACGTGCGCGCCCTGCCAAAAGCAGCATGTGCATGCATAACTTGTGGTTTTGCAGAAAACAACGTCCGCGTCTACCGAAAGATGCATGTGCATGCTCAAGAAGTGGTATGGCACAAATTCATGCGCGGGTGCTAAAAGGAGCAGCATGGGCGTGCTTAGCACGTCGTTTGGCAGAAATCCACGTGCGCGCTCTGCCGAAAACAGCATGTGCATGCATAACTTGTGGTTTGGCAGAAAACAACGTCCGCGCCTACCAAAAGATGCATGTGCATGTTTAAGAAGTGGTTTGGCACAAATCCATGCGCGGGTGCTAAAAAGAGCAGCTTTGGCGTGCTTAGCACGCCGTTTGGTAGAAATCCAACGCGCGCTCTGACAAAAGCAGCATGTGCACGCATAACTTGTGGTTTTGCAGAAAACAACGTCCGCGTCTACCAAAAGATGCATGTGCATGCTTAACAAGTGGTTTGGCACAAATGCATGCGCGGGTGCTGAAAAGAGCAGCATGAGCATGCTTAGCACGTCGTTTGGCAGAAATCCACATGCGCGCTCTGCCAAAAGCACCATATGCATGCATAACTTCTGGTTTTGCAGAAAAAAACTCCCATGTCTACCAAAAGATGCATGTGCATGCTTAACAAGTGGTTTGGCACAAATGCATGCGCGGGTGCTAAAAAGAGGAGCATGGGCGCGCTTAACGTGTCGTTTGGCGAAATCCACGTGCGCGCTCTGCCTAAAGCAGCATGTGCATGCATAACTTGTGGTTTTGCAGAAAACAACCTCCGCGTCTACCAAAGGATGCATGTGCCTGCTTAACAAGTGGTTTGGCACAAATTCATGCGCGGGTGCTAATAAGAGCAGCTTTGGCGTGCTTAGCACGTCGCTTGGCAGAAATCCACGTGCGCGCCCTGCCAAAAGCAGCATGTGCATGCATAACTTGTGGTTTTGCAGAAAACAACCTCCGCGTATACGGAAGGATTTATGTGCATGCTTAACAAGTGGTTTGGCAAAATTCGTTGCGCGGGTGCTAATAAGAGCAGCTTGGGCGTGGTTAGCACGTCGTTCGGCTGAAATCCACTTGCGCGCTCTGCCAAAAGCAGCATGTGTATGGATAACTTGTGGTTTGGCAGAAAACAACGTCCGCTTCAACCAAAAGATGCATGTGCGTGCTTAAGAAGTGGTTTGGCGTATATTCATGGGCGGGTGCTAAAAAGAGCAGCTTTGGCGTGCTTAGCACGTCGTTTGGAAGAAATCTACGCGCGCGCCCTGCCAAAAGCAGCATGTGCACGCATAACTTGTGGTTTTTCAGAAAACAACGTCCGCGTCTACCAAAAGATGCAGGTGCATTCTTAACAAGTGGTTTGGCACAAATGCATGCGCGGGTGCTAAAAAGAGCAGTATGGGCGTGCTTAACACGTCGTTTGGCAGAAATCCACGTGCGCGCTCTGCCTAAAGCAGCATGTGCATGCATAACTTGTGGTTTTGCAGAAAACAACCTCCGCGTCAACCAAAGGATGCATGTGCTTGCTTAACGAGTGGTTTGGCACAAATCCATGCACGCGTGCTAAAAAGAGCAGCATGGGCGTGCTTAGCACGCCGTTTGGCAGAAATCCTCGTGCGCGCTCTGCCAAAAGCAGCATGTGTCTGCATAATTTGTGGTTTGGCAGAAAACAACGTCCGCGTCTGCCAAAAGATGCATATGCATGCATAACAAGTGGTTTGGCACAAATCCATGCGCGGGTGCTAAACAGAGCAGCATTGGCGTGCTTAGCACGTCGTTTGTCAGAAATCCACATGCGCGCTCTGCCAAAAGCAGCATGTGCCTGCATAACTTCTGGTTTTGCAGAAAACAACATCCGCGACTACCAAAAGATGCATGTGAATGCTTAACAAGTGGTTTGGCACAAATGCAGACGCGGGTGCTAAAAGGAGCAGCATGGGCGTGCTTAACACGTCGTTTGGCAGAAATCCACGTGCGCGCTCTGCCTAAAGCAGCATGTGCATGCATAACTTATGGTTTTGCAGAAAACAACCTCCGCGTCAACAAAAAGATGCATGTGCATGCTTAACGAGTGGTTTGGCACAAATCCATGCACGCGTGCTAAAAGAGCAGCATGGGCGTGCTTAGCACGTCGTTTGGCAGAAATCCTCGTGCGCGCTCTGCCAAAAGCAGCATGTGTCTGCATAATTTGTGGTTTGGCAGAAAACAACATCCGCGTCTGCGAAAAGATGCATATGCATGCTTAACAAGTGGTTTGGCACAAATCCATGCGCGGGTGCTAAACAGAGCAGCATTGGCGTGCTTAGCACGTCGTTTGGCAGAAATCCACATCCGCGCTCTGCCAAAGGCAGCATGTGCCTGCATAACTTGTGGTTTGGCAGAAAACAACCACCGCGTCTACCAAAAGATGCATGTGCATGCTTAACAAGTGGTTTGGCACAAATGCATGCGCGGGTGCTAAAAAGAGCTGCATGGGCGTGCTTAGCACGTCGTTTGGCAGAAATCCACGTGTGCGCTCTGCCAAAAGCAGCATGTGCCTGCATAACTTGCGGTTTGGCAGAAAACAACCTCCGCGTCTACCAAAACATGCATGTGCATGCTTAACAAGTGGTTTGGCACAAATGCATGCGCGGGTGCTAAAAAGAGCTGCATGGGCGTGCTTAACACGTCGTTTGGCAGAAATCCATGTGTGCGTCTGCCTAAAGCAGCATGTGCATGCATAACTTATGGTTTTGCAGAAAACAACCTCCGCGTCAACAAAAAGATACATGTGCATGCTTAACGAGTGGTTTGGCACAAATCCATGCACGCGTGCTAAAAGAGCAGCATGGGCGTGCTTAGCACGTCGTTTGGCAGAAATCCTCGTGCGCGCTCTGCCAAAAGGAGCATGTGTCTGCATAATTTGTGGTTTGGCAGAAAACAACATCCGCGTCTGCGAAAAGATGCATATGCATGCTTAACAAGTGGTTTGGCACAAATGCATGCGCGGGTGCTAAAAAGAGGAGCATGGGCGCGCTTAACGTGTCGTTTGGCGAAATCCACGTGCGCGCTCTGCCTAAAGCAGCATGTGCATGCATAACTTGTGGTTTTGCAGAAAACAACCTCCGCGTCTACCAAAGGATGCATGTGCCTGCTTAACAAGTGGTTTGGCACAAATTCATGCGCGGGTGCTAATAAGAGCAGCTTTGGCGTGCTTAGCACGTCGCTTGGCAGAAATCCACGTGCGCGCCCTGCCAAAAGCAGCATGTGCATGCATAACTTGTGGTTTTGCAGAAAACAACGTCCGCGTCTACCGAAAGATGCATGTGCATGCTCAAGAAGTGGTATGGCACAAATTCATGCGCGGGTGCTAAAAGGAGCAGCTTTGGCGTGCTTAACACGTCGTTTGGCAGAAATCCACGTGCGCGCTCTGCCTAAAGCAGCATGTGCATGCATAACTTATGGTTTTGCAGAAAACAACCTCCGCGTCAACAAAAAGATGCATGTGCATGCTTAACGAGTGGTTTGGCACAAATCCATGCACGCGTGCTAAAAGAGCAGCATGGGCGTGCTTAGCACGTCGTTTGGCAGAAATCGTCGTGCGCGCTCTGCCAAAAGCAGCATGTGTCTGCATAATTTGTGGTTTGGCAGAAAACAACATCCGCGTCTGCGAAAAGATGCATATGCATGCTTAACAAGTGGTTTGGCACAAATCCATGCGCGGGTGCTAAACAGAGCAGCATTGGCGTGCTTAGCACGTCGTTTGGCAGAAATCCACATCCGCGCTCTGCCAAAGGCAGCATGTGCCTGCATAACTTGTGGTTTGGCAGAAAACAACCACCGCGTCTACCAAAAGATGCATGTGCATGCTTAACAAGTGGTTTGGCACAAATGCATGCGCGGGTGCTAAAAAGAGCTGCATGGGCGTGCTTAGCACGTCGTTTGGCAGAAATCCACGTGTGCGCTCTGCCAAAAGCAGCATGTGCCTGCATAACTTGCGGTTTGGCAGAAAACAACCTCCGCGTCTACCAAAACATGCATGTGCATGCTTAACAAGTGGTTTGGCACAAATGCATGCGCGGGTGCTAAAAAGAGCTGCATGGGCGTGCTTAACACGTCGTTTGGCAGAAATCCACGTGTGCGTCTGCCTAAAGCAGCATGTGCATGCATAACTTGTTGTTTGGCAGAAAACAACGTCCGCGTCTACCAAAAGATGCATGTGCATGCTTAAGAAGCGGTTTGGCACAAATCCATGCGCGGGTGCTAAAAAGAGGAGCTTTGGCGTGCTTAGCACGCCGTTTGGTAGAAATCCAACGCGCGCTCTGACAAAAGCAGCATGTGCACGCATAACTTGTGGTTTTGCAGAAAACAACGTCCGCGTCTACCAAAAGATGCATGTGCATGCTTAACAAGTGGTTTGGCACAAATGCATGCGCGGGTGCTGAAAAGAGCAGCATGAGCATGCTTAGCACGTCGTTTGGCAGAAATCCACATGCGCGCTCTGCCAAAAGCACCATATGCATGCATAACTTCTGGTTTTGCAGAAAAAAACTCCCATGTCTACCAAAAGATGCATGTGCATGCTTAACAAGTGGTTTGGCACAAATGCATACGCGGGTGCTAAAAAGAGGAGCATGGGCGCGCTTAACGTGTCGTTTGGCGAAATCCACGTGCGCGCTCTGCCTAAAGCAGCATGTGCATGCATAACTTGTGGTTTTGCAGAAAACAACCTCCGCGTCTACCAAAGGATGCATGTGCCTGCTTAACAAGTGGTTTGGCACAAATTCATGCGCGGGTGCTAATAAGAGCAGCTTTGGCGTGCTTAGCACGTCGCTTGGCAGAAATCCACGTGCGCGCCCTGCCAAAAGCAGCATGTGCATGCATAACTTGTGGTTTTGCAGAAAACAACGTCCGCGTCTACCGAAAGATGCATGTGCATGCTCAAGAAGTGGTATGGCACAAATTCATGCGCGGGTGCTAAAAGGAGCAGCTTTGGCGTGCTTAACACGTCGTTTGGCAGAAATCCACGTGTGCGTCTGCCTAAAGCAGCATGTGCATGCATAACTTGTTGTTTGGCAGAAAACAACGTCCGCGTCTACCAAAAGATGCATGTGCATGCTTAAGAAGCGGTTTGGCACAAATCCATGCGCGGGTGCTAAAAAGAGGAGCTTTGGCGTGCTTAGCACGCCGTTTGGTAGAAATCCAACGCGCGCTCTGACAAAAGCAGCATGTGCACGCATAACTTGTGGTTTTGCAGAAAACAACGTCCGCGTCTACCAAAAGATGCATGTGCATGCTTAACAAGTGGTTTGGCACAAATGCATGCGCGGGTGCTGAAAAGAGCAGCATGAGCGTGCTTAGCACGTCGTTTGGCAGAAATCCACATGCGCGCTCTGCCAAAAGCACCATATGCATGCATAACTTCTGGTTTTGCAGAAAAAAACTCCCATGTCTACCAAAAGATGCATGTGCATGCTTAACAAGTGGTTTGGCACAAATGCATGCGCGGGTGCTAAAAAGAGGAGCATGGGCGCGCTTAACGTGTCGTTTGGCGAAATCCACGTGCGCGCTCTGACTAAAGCAGCATGTGCATGCATAACTTGTGGTTTTGCAGAAAACAACCTCCGCGTCTACCAAAGGATGCATGTGCATGCTTAACAAGTGGTTTGGCACAAATTCATGCGCGGGTGCTAATAAGAGCAGCTTTGGCGTGCTTAGCACGTCGCTTGGCAGAAATCCACGTGCGCGCCCTGCCAAAAGCAGCATGTGCATGCATAACTTGTGGTTTTGCAGAAAACAACGTCCGCGTCTACCGAAAGATGCATGTGCATGCTCAAGAAGTGGTATGGCACTAATTCATGCGCGGGTGCTAAAAGGAGCAGCTTTGGCGTGCTTAGCACGTCGTTTGGCAGAAATCCACATGCGCGCTCTGCCAAAAGCATCATGTGCATGGGCAACTTGTGGATTGGCAGAAAACAACGTCCGCGTATACGGAAGGATGCATGTGCATGCTTAACAAGTGGTTTGGCAAAATTCGTTGCGCGGGTGCTAATAAGAGCAGCTTGGGCGTGGTTAGCACGTCGTTCGGCTGAAATCCACTTGCGCGCTCTGCCAAAAGCAGCATGTGTATGGATAGCTTGTGGTTTGGCAGAAAACAACGTCCGCTTCAACCAAAAGATGCATGTGCATGCTTAAGAAGTGGTTTGGCGTATATTCATGGGCGGGTGCTAATAAGAGCAGCTTGGGCGTGGTTAGCACGTCGTTCGGCTGAAATCCACTTGCGCGCTCTGCCAAAAGCAGCATGTGTATGGATAACTTGTGGTTTGGCAGAAAACAACGTCCGCTTCAACCAAAGGATGCATGTGCATGCTTAACGAGTGGTTTGGCACAATTCCATGCACGGGTGCTAAAAAGAGCAGCATGGGCGTGCTTAGCATGTCGTTTCGCAGAATCCACGTGCGCGCTCTGCCAAAAGCATAATGTGCATGGATAACTTGTGGTTTGGCCGGAAACAACGTCCGCGTCTACAAAAAAATGCATGTGCATGCTTAACAAGTTGTTTGGCACAAATCTATGCGCGGGTGCTAAAAAGAGCAGCATTGACGTGCTTAGCACGTCGTTTGGCAGAAATCCTCGTGCGCGCTCTGCCTAAAGCAGCATGTGCATGCATAACTTGTGGTTTTGCAGAAAACAACCTCCGCGTCAACCAAAAGATGCATGTGCATGCTTAACGAGTGGTTTGGCACAAATCCATGCACGCGTGCTAAGAAGAGCAGCATGGGCGTGCTTAGCACGTCGTTTGGCAGAAATCCACGTGCGCGCTCTGCCAAAAGCAGCATATGCATGCATAACTTGTGGTTTGGCAGAAAACAACATCCGCGTCTACCAAAAGATGCATGTGCATGCTTAACAAGTTGTTTGGCACAAATCCATGCGCGGGTGCTAAAAAGAGCAGCATGGGCGTTCCTAGCACGTCGTTTGGCAGAAATCCTCGTGCGCGCTCTGCCAAAAGGAGCATGTGTCTGCATAATTTGTGGTTTGGCAGAAAACAACGTCCGCGTCTGCCAAAAGATGCATATGCATGCATAACAAGTGGTTTGGCACAAATCCATGCGCGGGTGCTAAACAGAGCAGCATTGGCGTGCTTAGCACGTCGTTTGGCAGAAATCCACATGCGCGCTCTGCCAAAAGCAGCATGTGCCTGCATAACTTGTGGTTTGGCAGAAAACAACCTCCGCGTCTACAAAAAGATGCATGTGCATTCTTAACAAGTGGTTTGGCACAAATGAATGCGCGGGTGCTGAAAAGAGCAGCATGAGCGTGCTTAGCACGTTGTTTGGAAGAAATCCACATGCGCGCTCTGCCAAAAGCAGCATATACATGCATAACTTCTGGTTTTGCAGAAAACAACATCCGCGACTACCAAAAGATGCATGTGCATGCTTAACAAGTGGTTTGGCACAAATGCATACGCGGGTGCTAAAAAGAGCAGCATGGGCGTGCTTAGCACGTCGTTTGGCAGAAATCCACGTGCGCGCTCTGCCAAAAGCAGCATGTGCATGGATAACTTGTGGTTTGGCAGAAAACAACGTCCGCGTCTACCAAAAAATGCATGTGCATGCTTAACAAGTTGTTTGGCACAAATCCATGCGCGGGTGCTAAAAAGAGCAGCATTGGCGTGCTTAGCACGTCGTTTAGCAGAAATCCTCGTGCGCGCTCTGCCAAAAGCAGCATGTGTCTGCATAATTTGTGATTTTGCAGAAAACAACGTCCGCGTCTGCCAAAAGATGCATATGCATGCTTAACAAGTGGTTTGGCACAAATCCATGCGCGGGTGCTAAACAGAGCAGCATTGGCGTGCTTATCACGTCGTTTGGCAGAAATCCACATGCGCGCTCTGCCAAAAGCAGCATGTGCCTGCATAACTTGTGGTTTGGCAGAAAACAACCTCCGCGTCTACCAAAAGATGCATGTGCATGCTTAACAAGTGGTGTGGCACAAATGCATGCTTGGGTGCTAAGAAGAGCTGCATGGGCGTGCTTAACACGTCGTTTGGCAGAAATCCACGTGTGCGTCTGCCTAAAGCAGCATGTGCATGCATAACTTGTTGTTTTGCAGAAAACAACCTCCGCGTCTACCAAAAGATGCACGTGCATGCCTAACGAGTGGTTCGGCACAAATCCATGCGCGGGTGCTAAAAAGAGCAGCATGGGCGTGCTTAGCACGTCGTTTGGCAGAAATCCACGTGCGCGCTCTGCCAAAAGCAGCATGTGCATGGATAACTTGTGGTTTGGCAGAAAACAACGTCCGCGTCTACCAAAAAATGCATGTGCATGCTTAACAAGTTGTTTGGCACAAATCCATGCTAGGGTGCTAAAAAGAGCAGCATTGGCGTGCTTAGCACGTCGTTTGGCAGAAATCCTCGTGCTCGCTCTGCCAAAAGCAGCATGCGTCTGCATAATTTGTGGTTTTGCAGAAAACAACGTCCGCGTCTGCCAAAAGATGCATAAGCATGCTTAACAAGTGGTTTGGCACAAATCCATGCGCGGGTGCGAAACAGAGCGGCATTGGCGTGTTTATCACGTCGTTTGGCAGAAATCCACATGCGCGCTCTGCCAAAAGCAGCATATGCCTGCATAACTTGTGGTTTGGCAGAAAACAACCTTCGCGTCTACCAAAAGATGCATGTGCATGCTTAACAAGTGGTTTGGCACAAATGCATGCTCGGGTGCTAAAAAGAGCTGCATGGGCGTGCTTAACACGTCGTTTGGCAGAAATCCACGTGTGCGTCTGCCTAAAGCAGCATGTGCATGCATAACTTGTTGTTTTGCAGAAAACAACCTCCGCGTCTACCAAAAGATGCACGTGCATGCCTAACGAGTTGTTCCGCACAAATCCATGCGCGGGTGCTAAAAAGAGCAGCATGGGCGTGCTTAGCACGTCGTTTGGCAGAAATCCACGTGTGCGCTCTGCCAAAAGCAGCATGTGCATGGATAACTTGTTGTTTGGCAGAAAACAACGTCCGCGTCTACCAAAAGATGCATGTGCATGCTTAAGA
Source organism: Dermacentor variabilis (assembly GCF_050947875.1). Taxonomy (NCBI): domain Eukaryota; kingdom Metazoa; phylum Arthropoda; class Arachnida; order Ixodida; family Ixodidae; genus Dermacentor; species Dermacentor variabilis. Next base: position 71,784 of record NW_027460827.1, read on the forward strand.
AGTGGTTTGGCACAAATCCATGCGCGAGTGATTAAAAGAGCAGCTTTGGCGTGCTTAGCACGCCGTTTGGCAGAAATCCAACGCGCGCTCTGACAAAAGCAGCATGTGCATGCATAACTTGTGGTTTTGCAGAAAACAACGTCCGCGTCTACCAAAAGATGCATGTGCATTCTTAACAAGTGGTTTGGCAGAAATGCATGCGCGGGTTCTGAAAAGAGCAGCATCAGCGTGCTTAGCACGTCGTTTGGAAGAAATCCACATGCGCGCTCTGCCAAAAGCACCATATGCATGCATAACTTCTGGTTTTGCAGAAAACAACCTCCGCGTCTAACAAAAGATGCATGTGCATGCTTAACAAGTGGTTTGGCACAAATGAATGCGCGGGTGCTAAAAAGAGGAGCATGGGCGTGCTTAACACGTCGTTTGGCAGAAATCCACGTGCGCGCTCTGCCTAAAGCAGCATGTGCATGCATAACTTGTGGTTTTGCAGAAAACAACCTCTGCGTCTACCAAAGGATGCATGTGCATGCTTAACGAGTGGTTTGACACAAATCCATGCACGGGTGCTAAAAAGAGCAGCATGGGCGTGCTTAGCATGTCGTTTCGCAGAATCCACGTGTGCGCTCTGCCAAAAGCAGCATGTGCATGGATAACTTGTTGTTTGGCAGAAAACAACGTCCGCGTCTACCAAAAGATGCATGTGCATGCTTAAGAAGTGGTTTGGCACAAATCCATGCGCGAGTGATTAAAAGAGCAGCTTTGGCGTGCTTATTACGCCGTTTGGCAGAAATCCAACGCGCGCTCTGACAAAAGCAGCATGTGCATGCATAACTTGTGGTTTTGCAGAAAACAACGTCCGCGTCTACCAAAAGATGCATGTGCATTCTTAACAAGTGGTTTGGCAGAAATGCATGCGCGGGTGCTGAAAAGAGCAGCATCAGCGTGCTTAGCATGTCGTTTGGAAGAAATCCACATGCACGCTCTGCCAAAAGCACCATATGCATGCATAACTTCTGGTTTTGCAGAAAACAACCTCCGCGTCTAACAAAAGATGCATGTGCATGCTTAACAAGTGGTTTGGCACAAATGAATGCGCGGGTGCTAAAAAGAGGAGCATGGGCGTGCTTAACACGTCGTTTGGCAGAAATCCACGTGCGCGCTCTGCCTAAAGCAGCATGTGCATGCATAACTTGTGGTTTTGCAGAAAACAACCTCTGCGTCTACCAAAGGATGCATGTGCATGCTTAACGAGTGGTTTGACACAAATCCATGCACGGGTGCTAAAAAGAGCAGCATGGGCGTGCTTAGCATGTCGTTTCGCAGAATCCACGTGCGCGCTCTGCCAAAAGCAGTATGTGCATGGATAACTTGTGGTTTGGCCGGAAACAACGTCCGCGTCTACCAAAAAATGCATGTGCATGCTTAACAAGTTGTTTGGCACAAATCTATGCGCGGGTGCTAAAAAGAGCCGCATGGGCGTGCTTAGCACGTCGTTTGGCAGAAATCCACGTGCGCGCTCTGCCAAAAGCAGCATGTGCATGGATAACTTGCGGTTTGGCAGAAAACAACGTCCGCGTCTACCAAAAAAATGCATGTGCATGCTTAACAAGTTGTTTGGCACAAATCCATGCTAGGGTGCTAAAAAGAGCAGCATTGGCGTGCTTAGCACGTCGTTTGGCAGAAATCCTCGTGCGCGCTCTGCCAAAAGCAGCATGTGTCTGCATAATTTGTGGTTTTGCAGAAAACAACGTCCGCGTCTGCCAAAAGATGCATATGCATGCTTAACAAGTGGTTGAAGTTGAAGTTGAAGTTTATTTTCACCACTAACAGTACAGTGTGTTTTACACAGAACAGTTGTGGCGTGGAAAGTGGGAAAAAAGCTGCGCTGATGCAGCTTGACTAGCCCCACCTCCCATCCGTACAAAGCAGCAGAACGACAGCACAGCAAACTTCATACAGTCTTAACGTATGATAGAAAAATAAAAATAAGTATAAACGTGTACAATAATTCTCAAGTATACATAAATATATGCGCCCTTGGGTGCCTACAAGTACATCAATCATTCACGCACAAAAAAACAAAAACCAACGACATGTAAATTATTGCAAGGTAACATAACATTAAGACATACTGTGAACAGAAAGGAGGGCTTTAGTTAGACAGAATTTTTCTAGGCTTGTAGCAGATTATGTAAACATGTTGAATAGCTCCCTGCCTGAAAGGACACGCAAGTGATCTTCTGTAAGCTTGAATGTATTGAGTACGTGTGGAATGGTGAATTTTAACATTTGGAGACCGTAGTTCGTTCGTGTTCGGGGAATGTGCCAGTGTTCAGAATTTCTGATGGGACGCAATGGAATGTTCGGCTGTAATTGCGCTAAACATCTTAGGTTTAGGCTATTTCTACGAATTTCTGATCGTAACAACAACAACAATTGATGTTCATAAGCAACACTGAATTTTAATACCTTAAATTTCATAAATAAATGTGATGTATGTTCTCTATAGCCTAAATTAGCAACAGCCCGCAAAGCACACTTCTGAAGTGTATATATCTTTTTCTTTAATGTTAGAGTTCCAGATGCCCATACCAACTGGCAGTAGCGTAGGTGGGAACTAAAAAGCGCATTAAAAATATGAAGTTTCTGGGGAACCGGCAGAAACGACTGACACCTCCTTAGAATACCTAAGGCTTTTCTTAGTTTAATACATAATTTTTCAACGTGAGAATCCCACAGCATATGTTGATGAAAGATAATACCTAATGTTTTGACAGTCTCGGAAAGTTCAAGTTCAAAATTATTTAGTAGCAGTTTATGTGAGTACTTGCAAGCGGTTCCTTTCGCGCGGAAAAGAACGGCCTTGGTTTTAGAGATGTTGATTTGTAATGAATTACGACAAGACCATTCGGATAATTTATGTAAAGTTTCATTAGTTGCTCGAACCAACTCATCTAGGTTTGCTCCTGTAAAAAATAAGCTCGTGTCATCTGCATAGATAATGTATGTTATTGATCGATCTATGTTTACAATATCATTAATATAAAGGTTAAATAAGAGAGGGCCTAATATACTTCCCTGCGGTACACCACGTTTGATTTTTTTGGGCATAGATATTTCCCTATTTATTGACACACACTGGTACCGGTCGCTAAGATAGCTCCTTATTAAGTCGAGTGTAACGCCTCTGATGCCATAATAGGGCAATTTTTCTAACAATGTTTGGTAATCAATCGTATCAAACGCTTTTGTAAAATCTACGAATACGCCTAGTGTGAGCTTTCTTGCTTCAATGTTGCCTAGTATGACCTCTTTCTGATGTAGAAGTGCTGTCTCTGTCGATACACCTGACCTGAAACCGTATTGTGCCGCTGTAATCACAGAATGCATGTCTAAAAATTTTGAAAGTCTAGTGAAAATAATTTTTTCCAGAGCCTTTGAAAATACTGGCAATACCGATATTGGTCTGTAATTACTCATTTCGTTTTTGTCGCCACTTTTGTAAAGTACCGCGACCTTGGCTTTTTTCATACGCTGAGGGAACAGACCTGTGTTTAAAACAAGATTATATATATGGGTCAAACAAGGTACTAATAAATCGAGGACAAAAATAACTGGTTCCATTTTTATGCCATCAATGTCTTCGCTTTTACTTTTTTTAAGTTTCATAAAAACATTAGTTACCTCAGATTGTTCTGTGGGGCAAATGAATATCGAGGGTGTTATTGGCGTGGGTAAATAACTTAACGCATTCCCATCGTGAGTACTGTCCGATAAAGAACTAAAGTGGTCGTTAAATTTATTGGCCAACGCTTTTCCCTTAAATACATGTTTGTCAATTTTAAGTTCGTTGACGCCGGGTGCTTGTTTACGTGAAAATATAATTGTATTCAGTGTTTTCCACATTTGTTTGGTGTCTATGATGCCGTCGAAGATAGTAAAGTAATAATTACGTTTGGCTTGCCTTAATATTTTGGCAAGACTGTTTCTGTAAGTTTTAAACACGTTTAGTGCATCTAAATCGCGATTTTTTAGGAACACCTGGTACAGCTTGTTTTTTGTACGTATCATTTTTAAGTGACTTATTGTTATCCAAGGTTTACGTGCGCGTTTTGGCTTCGTTATTTCTTTGTAAGGGAAGCATCGTTTATAGAGAGAGGAAAAAATTTCAATGAAACGCTCATATGCGGCATCAGCCGAAGAGCACGCAAGAACCTCGTTCCAATCAGTCATGACGAGTTCATCTCGGAACTGAGACAGTGCAACCGTGCTGATGTCCTGATATATTATTTTCGCAGTGATGTCTTCTGCCGAATGAGATGTGTCAGTGACTAAGTAAATGGGCAAATGGTCACTAAGGGTCACATTAATGGTACCAGAAAATAGGGCATCAAGTGATAGGTTGGTAATGAAAAGGTCTATAAGTGTTGCGCTGTTTGCAGTAATACGTGTAGGGGCGGTTATTGTATTCGACAAGAAATGAGAATCAAGGATTGCAGACAATTCACTTTGCTTGGTGGATTTAACCAACATATCGATGTTTAAGTCACCTCCTAAAATTAAAGTGTATTGATTTGCATTAACATACGAAAAAACAGCATCTATATACTTGAAAAACTCGCTCAAATTACCATCAGGTGGTCTGTACACCACAGCAAACAGAAATTTGTCGCATTTTAAACAAATAATTTCAATATCAGCTGTGGACCATGACAGATCATCGAGGTAGTCGCAGCTAATACACAAGTTTACAAACATGCAAACACCGCCACCCCTTTTTGATTTCCTATTCAAATAAACAGCCCTGTATCCGTCCAAATGTATAGTGTCATGGTCATTATACCATGTCTCAGTTAGCATTATAACTGAGAAAGAAAACCCAAATTCGTGTAAAAACATACAAAAGTCGTCATATTTTCGACGTGCTGACTGCATATTCAAATGCATAAAAGTTAAAGGCGATTTACATATTTTCACAATATCGGACATCAGAGTGGTCGGACTGATACAGGATACACTCATTGATGGTTTGTATGGGTCAGCATATAAGTACATACAGTTTGATTTACACGCAATATTATGTATACATGACACTGCAATAAAGACCTGTATTTATAAGTAACATACTGCGAAGTTGGGAACAGACAAGTGAAGGATATGGCTCTTACAACTAGTTTCATCAGTAATGACAGACAATGAAACCATGATCTATCCTGACGCATGTCACGGTACAAGTAGACACACAAAGCATCCAGACAAAAGAAAACGGGCCAACTAAAGAATAGTAGTTCAAAAGTTAGAACATAGAACATAAAGAAATTTAAAAAGTAGACAGCAACTTCTGCGAAGAGATCAAATGTATGGCAGGCAACGCATGCGCAAATCGCCTTTACTCCCGTTAGACGATCGGAAAATGAACAGCTATGTGTCCCCTTGACACATTTGACCGGCCTGATAAGATGTGGCGTAGCACCACCCCTAACAGTTATCTCAGTGCGCAAAACAGTGGTCTGATCTTGCAGTCTTCATAATGGGTTGCGCATTTTATCAACGTCCTTACTGCACGAAATTCTTATTTTTGGTGCGTTGTCCATCCGTCAGGCGAAAATCTTGCCATTTTGTACCCAAACGTATTTCCAACCGGCCTCGCGCTTACATGCAGTAGCCTGGCCTAGCAGACGTTTTAGCTCTGGGCACAAATGTTCGTTAACAAAGAATGGTGCCTGCGAGTCCAAACCTAGGTCAGAACACTTCAGCCGAGCAGCACGCGCTTTCTCGAGAAAGCAATCCCGTTTGTGCCTTCGCACAAACTGGACTACTACATTCTTTTTTCTTGGATCGTTGGCAGTCGAGACTCTGTGCACAGACTCGATATCAGCCGCAACAAGCGCAACACCTATTTTTTCTCCAATTTTGATTACTGTTTCAGCGAGGTTTTCGCTGTCGTTGTACGGGATGCCTTTGAGCTCTACATTTGCATTGCGGGAGTATTGCTCAAGGTGTAGCATTCTGCTCTCGTGATTTTTCACCCGTTGAACAAGATCAGCGCACTGTGCCTCTAGTTTCGCATTCGTCGCCTTAAGTTCCTTGTTGGCAGCCTTCATTTCTTCACAATCAGCATTTATGGAAACCAAAGCGGCCTTAATTTCCCTGAGTTCTTTTCGAATATCTCGCTCGATTGTGTCCCTGAAGTCTTTGAATTCAGCCCGGATTTCACGCCTCAGTTCATCGAAAAGGGCTCTGATCTCTTTCGCCATGCTCCAACAACAGAAATAAGCAGTAACACACTTGTGGCAGCAACAGCAGAAGCAAAAACAGCAAAAAATCTAGAAAAAAAAATCCAGAAAATACGCAGGAATTGGGCACAAACCTGCGTGAAGAGGTGTGCAGCGTTTGAGTCCCGTGAACTTCGCTGCCGCTACCGCTGCCAAGTGAAGAACGAAGACGTTGTTCGGTCAATTTGTAGACTCAGGTTGCGGGGTTGGACCAATGCGAGGCGATGATCCAGGCAGCGTCACAATCGTACGAGGGCTGACGTACGGTGGCCTTGCTCGATGCAGTTGAAGATTGCTTGACCGATATCAGGGCATCGGATCCGCCACACCAAGCCGGACACGAAAGATTCCAGTAGCCCTGCGTGAAGAGGTGTGCAGCGTTTGAGTCCCGTGAACTTCGCTGCCGCTACCGCTGCCAAGTGAAGAACGAAGACGTTGTTCGGTCAATTTGTAGACTCAGGTTGCGGGGTTGGACCAATGCGAGGCGATGATCCAGGCAGCGTCACAATCGTACGAGGGCTGACGTACGGTGGCCTTGCTCGATGCAGTTGAAGATTGCTTGACCGATATCAGGGCATCGGATCCGCCACACCAAGCCGGACACGAAAGATTCCAGTAGCCCTGCGTGAAGAGGTGTGCAGCGTTTGAGTCCCGTGAACTTCGCTGCCGCTACCGCTGCCAAGTTTGGCACAAATCCATGCGCGGGTGCTAAACAGAGCAGCATTGGCGTGCTTATCACGTCGTTTGGCAGAAATCCACATGCGCGCTCTGCCAAAAGCAGCATGTGCCTGCATAACTCGTGGTTTGGCAGAAAACAACCTCCGCGTCTACCAAAAGATGCATGTGCATGCTTAACAAGTGGTTTGGCACAAATGCATGCTCGGGTGCTAAAAATAGCTGCATGGGCGTGCTTAACACGTCGTTTGGCAGAAATCCACGTGTGCGTCTGCCTAAAGCAGCATGTGCATGCATAACTTGTTGTTTGGCAGAAAACAACGTCCGCGTCTACCAAAAGATGCATGTGCATGCTTAAGAAGTGGTTTGGCACAAATCCATGCGCGAGTGATTAAAAGAGCAGCTTTGGCGTGCTTAGCACGCCGTTTGGCAGAAATCCAACGCGCGCTCTGACAAAAGCAGCATGTGCACGCATAACTTGTGGTTTTGCAGAAAACAACTTCCGCGTCTACCAAAAGATGCATGTGTATTCTTAACAAGTGGTTTGGCACAAATGCATGCGCGGGTGCTGAAAAGAGCAGCATGAGCGTGCTTAGCACGTCGTTTGGAAGAAATCTACAAGCGCGCTCTGCCAAAAGCACCATATTCATGCATAACTTCTGGTTTTGCAGAAAACAACCTCCGCGTCTACCAAAAGATGCATGTGCATGCTTAACAAGTGGTTTGGCACAAATGAATGCGCGGGTGCTAAAAGGAGGAGCATGGGCGTGCTTAGCATGTCGTTTCGCAGAATCCACGTTGCCGCTCTTTCAAAAGCAGTATGTGCATGGATAACTTGTGGTTTGGCCGGAAACAACGTCCGCGTATACCAAAAAAAGGATGTGCATGCTTAACAAGTTGTTTGGCACAAATCTATGCGCGGGTGCTAAAAAGAGCAGCATTGGCGTGCTTAGCACGTCGTTTGGCAGAAATCCTCGTGCGCGCTCTGCCAAAAGCAGTATGTGCATGGATAACTTGTGGTTTGGCAAAAAACAACGTCCGCGTCTGCCAAAAGATGCGTATGCATGCTTAACAAGTGGTTTGGCACAAATCCATGCGCGGGTGCTAATAAGAGCAGCATGGGCGTGCTTAGCACGCCGTTTGGTAGAAATCCAACGCGCGCTCTGACAAAAGCAGCATGTGCACGCATAACTTGTGGTTTTGCAGAAAACAACGTCCGCGTCTACCAAAAGATGCATGTGCATTCTTAACAAGTGGTTTGGCACAAATGCATGCGCGGGTGCTGAAAAGAGGAGCATGGGCGCACTTAACACGTCGTTTGGCGAAATCCACGGGCGCGCTCTGCCTAAAGCAGCATGTGCATGCATACTTGTGGTTTTGCAGAAAACAACCTCCGTGTCTACCAAAGGATGCATGTGCCTGCTCAACAAGTGTTTGGCACAAATCCACGCGCGGGTGCTAATAAGAGCAGCATGGGCGTGCTTAGCATGTCATTTGGCAGAAATCCACATGGGCGCTCTGCCAAAAGCATCATGTGCATGGATAACTTGTGGTTTGGCAGAAAACAACGTCCGCGTCTACCAAAAGATGCATGTGCATGCTCAAGAAGTGGTTTGGCTCAAATTAATGCGCGGGTGCTAAAAGGAGCAGCTTTGGCGTGCTTAGCACGTCGCTTGGCAGAAATCCACGTGCGCGCTCTGCCAAAAGCAGCATGTGCATGCATAACTTGTGGTTTTGCAGAAAACAACCTCCGCGTCTACGGAAGGATGCATGTGCATGCTTAACAAGTGGTTTGGCAAAATTCCTTGCGCGGGTGCTAATAAGAGCAGCTTGGGCATGGTTAGCACGTCGTTCGGCTGAAATCCACTTGCGCGCTCTGCCAAAAGCAGCATGTGTATGGATAACTTGTGCTTTGGCAGAAAACAACGTCCGCTTCAACCAAAAGATGCGTGTGCATGCTTAAGAAGTGGTTTGGCGTAAATTCATGGGCGGGTGCTAAAAAGAGCAGCTTTGGCGTGCTTAGCACGTCGTTTGGCAGAAATCCTCGTGCGCGCTCTGCCTAAAGCAGCATGTGCATGCATAACTTGTGGTTTTGCAGAAAACAACCTCCGCGTCAACCAAAAGATGCATGTGCATGCTTAACGAGTGGTTTGGCACAAATCCATGCACGCGTGCTAAAAAGAGCCGCATGGGCGTGCTTAGCACGTCGTTTGGCAGAAATCCACGTGCGCGCTCTGCCAAAAGCAGCATGTGCATGGATAACTTGTGGTTTGGCAGAAAACAACGTCCGCGTCTACCAAAAAATGCATGTGCATGCTTAACAAGTTGTTTGGCACAAATCCATGCTAGGGTGCTAAAAAGAGCAGCATTGGCGTGCTTAGCACGTCGTTTGGCAGAAATCCTCGTGCGCGCTCTGCCAAAAGCAGCATGTGTCTGCATATTTGTGGTTTTGCAGAAAACAACGTCCGCGTCTACCAAAAAATCCATGTGCATGCTTAACAAGTTGTTTGGCACAAATCCATGCTAGGGTGCTAAAAAGAGCAGCATTGGCGTGCTTAGCACGACGTTTGGCAGAAATCCTTGTGCGCGCTCTGCCAAAAGCAGCATGTGTCTGCATAATTTGTGGTTTTGCAGAAAACAACGTCCGCGTCTGCCAAAAGATGCATATGCATGCTTAACAAGTGGTTTGGCACAAATCCATGCGCGGGTGCTAAACAGAGCAGCATTGGCGTGCTTATCACGTCGTTTGGCAGAAATCCACATGCGCGCTCTGCCAAAAGCAGCATGTGCCTGCATAACTTGTGGTTTGGCAGAAAACAACCTCCGCGTCTACCAAAAGATGCATGTGCATGCTTAACAAGTGGTTTGGCACAAATGCATGCTCGGGTGCTAAAAATAGCTGCATGGGCGTGCTTAACACGTCGTTTGGCAGAAATCCACGTGTGCGTCTGCCTAAAGCAGCATGTGCATGCATAACTTGTTGTTTTGCAGAAAACAACCTCCGCGTCTACCAAAAGATGCACGTGCATGCCTAACGAGTGGTTCGGCACAAATCCATGCGCGGGTGCTAAAAAGAGCAGCATGGGCGTGCTTAGCACGTCGTTTGGCAGAAATCCAACGCGCGCTCTGACAAAAGCAGCATGTGCACGCATAACTTGTGGTTTTGCAGAAAACAACGTCCGCGTCTACCAAAAGATGCATGTGCATTCTTAACAAGTGGTTTGGCACAAATGCATGCGCGGGTGCTGAAAAGAGCAGCATGAGCGTGCTTAGCACGTCGTTTGGAAGAAATCCACAAGCGCGCTCTGCCAAAAGCACCATATTCATGCATAAGTTCTGGTTTTGCAGAAAACAACCTCCGCGTCTACCAAAAGATGCATGTGCATGCTTAACAAGTGGTTTGGCACAAATGAATGCGCGGGTGCTAAAAAGAGGAGCATGGGCGTTCTTAACACGTCGTTTGGCAGAAATCCACGTGCGCGCTCTGCCTAAAGCAGCATGTGCATGCATAACTTGCGGTTTTGCAGAAAACAACCTCCGCGTCTACCAAAAGATGCACGTGCATGCCTAACGAGTGGTTCGGCACAAATCCATGCGCGGGTGCTAAAAAGAGCAGCATGGGCGTGCTTAGCACGTTGTTTGGCAGAAATCCACGTGTGCGCTCTGCCAAAAGCAGCATGTGCATGGATAACTTGTTGTTTGGCAGAAAACAACGTCCGCGTCTACCAAAAGATGCATGTGCATGCTTAAGAAGTGGTTTGGCACAAATCCATGCGCGAGTGATTAAAAGAGCAGCTTTGGCGTGCTTAGCACGCCGTTTGGCAGAAATCCAACGCGCGCTCTGACAAAAGCAGCATGTGCACGCATAACTTGTGGTTTTGCAGAAAACAACGTCCGCGTCTACCAAAAGATGCATGTGCATTCTTAACAAGTGGTTTGGCACAAATGCATGCGCGGCTGCTGAAAAGAGCAGCATGAGCGTGCTTAGCACGTCGTTTGGAAGAAATCCACAAGCGCGCTCTGCAAAAGCACCATATTCATGCATAACTTCTGGTTTTGCAGAAAACAACCTCCGCGTCTACCAAAAGATGCATGTGCATGCTTAACAAGTGGTTTGGCACAAATGAATGCGCGGGTGCTAAAAAGAGGAGCATGGGCGTGCTTAACACGTCGTTTGGCAGAAATCCACGTGCGCGCTCTGCCTAAAGCAGCATGTGCATGCATAACTTGTGGTTTTACTGAAAACAACCTCTGCGTCTACCAAAGGATGCATGTGCATGCTTCACGAGTGGTTTGGCACAAATCCATGCACGGGTGCTAAAAAGAGCAGCATGGGCGTGCTTAGCATGTCGTTTCGCAGAATCCACGTTGCCGCTCTTTCAAAAGCAGTATGTGCATGGATAACTTGTGGTTTGGCCGGAAACAACGTCCGCGTATACCAAAAAAGCATGTGCATGCTTAACAAGTTGTTTGGCACAAATCTATGCGCGGGTGCTAAAAAGAGCAGCATTGGCGTGCTTAGCACGTCGTTTGGCAGAAATCCTCGTGCGCGCTCTGCCAAAAGCAGTATGTGCCTGGATAACTTGTGGTTTGGCAGAAAACAACGTCCGCGTCTGCCAAAAGATGCGTATGCATGCTTAACAAGTGGTTTGGCACAAATCCATGCGCGGGTGCTAATAAGAGCAGCATGGGCGTGCTTAGCACGCCGTTTGGTAGAAATCCAACGCGCGCTCTGACAAAAGCAGCATGTGCACGCATAACTTGTGGTTTTGCAGAAAACAACGTCCGCGTCTACCAAAACATGCATGTGCATTCTTAACAAGTGGTTTGGCACAAATGCATGCGTGGGTGCTGAAAAGAGGAGCATGGGCGCGCTTAACACGTCGTTTGGCGAAATCCACGGGCGCGCTCTGCCTAAAGCAGCATGTGCATGCATACTTGTGGTTTTGCAGAAAACAACCTCCGTGTCTACCAAAGGATGCATGTGCCTGCTTAACAAGTGTTTGGCACAAATCCACGCGCGGGTGCTAAACAGAGCAGCATTGGGAGTGCTTATCACGTCGTTTGGCAGAAATCCACATGCGCGCTCTACCAAAAGCTGCATGTGCCTGCATAACTTGTGGTTTGGCAGAAAACAACCTCCGCGTCTACCAAAAGATGCATGTGCATGCTTAACAAGTGGTTTGGCACAAATGCATGCTCGGGTGCTAAAAATAGCTGCATGGGCGTGCTTAACACGTCGTTTGGCAGAAATCCACGTGTGCGTCTGCCTAAAGCAGCATGTGCATGCATAACTTGTTGTTTTGCAGAAAACAACCTCCGCGTCTACCAAAAGATGCACGTGCATGCCTAACGAGTGGTTCGGCACAAATCCATGCGCGGGTGCTAAAAAGAGCAGCATGGGCGTGCTTAGCACGTCGTTTGGCAGAAATCCACGTGTGCGCTCTGCCAAAAGCAGCATGTGCATGGATAACTTGTTGTTTGGCAGAAAACAACGTCCGCGTCTACCAAAAGATGCATGTGCATGCTTAAGAAGTGGTTTGGCACAAATCCATGTGCGGGTGCTAAAAAGAGCAGCATCGGCATGCTTTTCACGTCGTTTGGTAGAAATCCACGCGCGCGTTCTACCAAAAGCACCATTTGCATGCATATCGTGTGGTTTTGCAGAAAACTGCGTCCGCGTCTACCAAAAGATGCATGCGCATGCTTAAAAGGCGTTTTGGCACAAATCCATGTGCGGGTGCTAAAAAGAACAGCATCGGCATGCTTTTCACGTCGTTTGGTAGAAATCCACGCGCGCGTTCTACCAAAAGCACCATTTGCATGCATATCGTGTGGTTTTGCAGAAAACTGCGTCCGCGTCTACCAAAAGATGCATGCGCATGCTTAACAAGTGGTTTGACACAAATGAATGCGCGGGTGCTAAAAAGAGGAGCATGGGCGTGCTTAACACGTCGTTTGGCAGAAATCCACGTGCGCGCTCTGCCTAAAGCAGCATGTGCATGCATAACATGTGGTTTTGCAGAGAACAACCTCTGCGTCTACCAAAGGATGCATGTGCATGCTTAACGAGTGGTTTGGCACAAATCCATGCACGGGTGCTAAAAAGAGCAGCATGGGCGTGCTTAGCATGTCGTTTCGCAGAATCCACGTTGCCGCTCTTTGAAAAGCAGTATGTGCATGGATAACTTGTGGTTTGGCCGGAAACAACGTCCGCGTCTACCAAAAAAAGCATGTGCATGCTTAACAAGTTGTTTGGCACAAATCTATGGCGGGTGCTAAAAAGAGCAGCATTGGCATGCTTAGCACGTCGTTTGGCAGAAATCCTCGTGCGCGATCTGCCAAAAGCAGTATGTGCATGGATAACTTGTGGTTTGGCAGAAAACAACGTCCGCGTCTGCCAAAAGATGCGTATGCATGCTTAACAAGTGGTTTGGCACAAATCCATGCGCGGGTGCTAATAAGAGCAGCATGGGCGTGCTTAGCACGCCGTTTGGTAGAAATCCAACGCGCGCTCTGACAAAAGCAGCATGTGCACGCATAACTTGTGGTTTTGCAGAAAACAACGTCCGCGTATACCAAAAGATGCATGTGCATTCTTAACAATTGGTTTGGCACAAATGCATGCACGGGTGCTAAAAAGAGGAGCACGTGCGCGCTTAACACGTCGTTTGGCGAAATCCACGGGCGCGCTCTGCCTAAAGCAGCATGTGCATGCATAACTTGTGGTTTTGCAGAAAACAACCTCCGTGTCTACCAAAGGATGCATGTGCATGCTTAACAAGTGTTTGGCACAAATCCACGCGCGGGTGCTAATAAGAGCAGCATGGGCGTGCTTAGCATGTCATTTGGCAGAAATCCACATGCGCGCTCTGCCAAAAGCATCATGTGCATGGATAACTTGTGGTTTGGCAGAAAACAACGTCCGCGTCTACCAAAAGATGCATGTGCATGCTCAAGAAGTGGTTTGGCACAAATTAATGCGCGGGTGCTAAAAGGAGCAGCTTTGGCGTGCTTAGCACGTCGCTTGGCAGAAATCCACGTGCGCGCTCTGCCAAAAGCAGCATGTGTATGCATAACTTGTGGTTTTGCAGAAAACAACGTCCGCGTCTCCCGAAAGATGCATGTGCATGCTCAAGAAGTGGTTTGGCACAAATTCATGCGCGGGTGCTAAAAGGAGCAGCTTTGGCGTGCTTAGCACGTCGTTTGGCAGAAATCTACGTGCGCGCTCTGCCAAAAGCAGCATGTGCATGCATAACTTGTGGTTTTGCAGAAAACAACCTCCGCGTCTACGGAAGGATGCATGTGTATGCTTAACAAGTGGTTTGGCAAAATTCCTTGCGCGGGTGCTAATAAGAGCAGCTTGGGCATGGTTAGCACGTCGTTCGGCTGAAATCCACTTGCGCGCTCTGCCAAAAGCAGCATGTGTATGGATAACTTGTGGTTTGGCAGAAAACAACGTCCGCTTCAACCAAAAGATGCATGTGCATGCTTAACAAGTGGTTTGGCACAAATGCATGCGCGGGTGCTAAACAGAGCAGCATTGGCGTGCTAATCACGTCGTTTGGCAGAAATCCACATGCGCGCTCTGCCAAAAGCAGCATGTGCCTGCATAACTTGTGGTTTGGCAGAAAACAACCTCCGCGTCTACCAAAAGATGCATGTGCATGCTTAACAAGTGGTTTGGCACAAATGCATGCTCGGGTGCTAAAAAGAGCTGCATGGGCGTGCTTAACACGTCGTTTGGCAGAAATCCACGTGTGCGTCTGCCTAAAGCAGCATGTGCATGCATAACTTGTTGTTTTGCAGAAAACAACCTCCGCGTCTACCAAAAGATGCACGTGCATGCCTAACGAGTGGTTCGGCACAAATTCATGCGCGGGTGCTAAAAAGAGCAGCATGGGCGTGCTTAGCACGTCGTTTGGCAGAAATCCACGTGTGCGCTCTGCCAAAAGCAGCATGTGCATGGATAACTTGTTGTTTGGCAGAAAACAACGTCCGCGTCTACCAAAACATGCATGTGCATGCTTAAGAAGTGGTTTGGCACAAATCCATTCGCGAGTGATTAAAAGAGCAGCTTTGGCGTGCTTAGCACGCTGTTTGGCAGAAATCCAACGCGCGCTCTGACAAAAACAGCATGTGCACGCATAACTTGTGGTTTTGCAGAAAACAACGTCCGCGTCTACCAAAAGATGCATGTGCATTCCTAACAAGTGGTTTGGCACAAATGCATGCGCGGGTGCTAAACAGAGCAGCATTGGCGTGCTTATCAGGTCGTTTGGCAGAAATTCACATGCGCGCTCTGCCAAAAGCAGCATGTGCCTGCATAACTTGTGGTTTGGCAGAAAACAACCTCCGCGTCTACCAAAAGATGCATGTGCATGCTTAACAAGTGGTTTGGCACAAATGCATGCTCGGATGCTAAAAAGAGCTGCATGGGCGTGGTTAACACGTCGTTTGGCAGAAATCCACGTGTGCGTCTGCCTAAAGCAGCATGTGCATGCATAACTTGTTGTTTTGCAGAAAACAACCTCCGCGTCTACCAAAAGATGCACGTGCATGCCTAACGAGTGGTTCGGCACAAATCCATGCGCGGGTGCTAAAAAGAGCAGCATGGGCATGCTTAGCACGTCGTTTGACAGAAATTCACGTGTGCGCTCTGCCATAAGCAGCATGTGCATGGATAACTTGTTGTTTGGCAGAAAACAACGTCCGCGTCTACCAAAAGATGCATGTGCATGCTTAAGAAGTGGTTTGGCACTAATCCATGCGCGAGTGATTAAAAGAGCAGCTTTGGCGTGCTTATTACGCCGTTTGGCAGAAATCCAACGCGCGCTCTGACAAAAGCAGCATGTGCACGCATAACTTGTGGTTTTGCAGAAAACAACGTCCGCGTCTACCAAAAGATGCATGTGCATGCTTAACAAGTGGTTTGGCACAAATGAATGCGCGGGTGCTAAAAAGAGGAGCATGGGCGTGCTTAACACGTCGTTTGGCAGAAATCCACGTGCGCGCTCTGCCTAAAGCAGCATGTGCATGCATAACTTGTGGTTTTGCAGAAAACAACCTCTGCGTCTACCAAAGGATGCATGTGCATGCTTCACGAGTGGTTTGGCACAAATCCATGCACGGGTGCTAAAAAGAGCAGCATGGGCGTGCTTAGCATGTCGTTTCGCAGAATCCACGTTGCCGCTCTTTCAAAAGCAGTATGTGCATGGATAACTTGTGGTTTGGCCGGAAACAACGTCCGCGTATACCAAAAAAGCATGTGCATGCTTAACAAGTTGTTTGGCACAAATCTATGCGCGGGTGCTAAAAAGAGCAGCATTGGCGTGCTTAGCACGTCGTTTGGCAGAAATCCTCGTGCGCGCTCTGCCAAAAGCAGTATGTGCCTGGATAACTTGTGGTTTGGCAGAAAACAACGTCCGCGTCTGCCAAAAGATGCGTATGCATGCTTAACAAGTGGTTTGGCACAAATCCATGCGCGGGTGCTAATAAGAGCAGCATGGGCGTGCTTAGCACGCCGTTTGGTAGAAATCCAACGCGCGCTCTGACAAAAGCAGCATGTGTCATGTCTGGCATCCAAGAACTGGGCGGCGTAGACGTAGCGTCGAAAGAACGTTTATTCCTGTTACTTGGCAGGCAGCCAACAGGTTACATACTGCGCGCGGTGGGCCCGTGCGAGCGGTCTTTTAAAACCAGCACGGGCTACCCGATAAAAGATAGCCGGGCAGAGAGCATGCGCAGACAGCACGCGATAACACGCGTGCTTGGTTTCGCGCGCACACAACATCTCCTTCCTCCTAATGAGCACAAAGTCCTTTTGCCACATTATACAATGCAACTAATGCTATGGCTGATATCTGTCAGGAGGTCGCCGGTCCCTCTGTGGATAGCGTCACTCCCCTGGAGGGTCGGTCGTTGCCGCAGGGGCCGCAGCTGGAAATGGCTCGTTGGCGCTCTCAGGATCCCTGAAATCTGGAATAAAATCTTCCGTGATGCTCTGCTTTGAGCTGTCGATGCTGAGCAGTAGCTGGTCTTGATGACGACGCCAAATGAGCACCCCATGATTCGTTCTAACGCGAACCTTGTATGAAACGGGGCCAGACTGCTGAATGATAGTGCCAGGGACCCATTTCTCAAGACCTCTGTAATTCCTCACGAGGACCTCATCATTGATGTTGAAAAGTCGCTCACGTGCCTTGCGTCGCACCATATCGGAGAGCCGTTGCTGAGCCACTCTTCCCCCGACAGAAGGCTTGACTGCGTCGAGTCTCGTGCGCAGTCGTCTACCTATGAAAAGGTTTGCTGGAGTTTCTCTTGTAGTCGCATGCGGCGTGTTGCGGTACGTCACCAGGAACGTCTGTAAGGTTGCCTGCAAGGAGTCTTGGGGTCGTCCTTTCCGCAACGCAGATTTCATTGTCTGTACAAATCTCTCCGCAAGGCCATTCGTGCTTGGATGGTACGCTGCACTCACGATATGACGACCACCGAAGCCTTTGACGAAGCTCTTGAATTCTTCGGAAACGAACTGTGGTCCGTTGTCGGTCACGATGGTCTCGGGTACGCCAAAACGCGAGAACAGGTCTTGGAGACACTGAATTGTGTGGTACGCCGTAGTCCTCTGCATGACATAAACTTCCGGCCATTTTGAGTGTGCGTCCACAGCAACAAGGAACATTTTGTCTTTCATGGGTCCAGCAAAATCCAAGTGAACTCTTTGCCACGGCGAAGTCGGCCATGACCATGGATGAAGCGGAGCCGGTGCTGGTTCGTTCCGTTGCTGTTGACACTCTTCACATTTCTTCACGTGTTGCTCTAGGTCCGCGTCGATACCAGGCCACCAGACGTAGCTCCTCGCGAGTTCTTTGCATCTTACGATACCGGGATGACCCTGATGAAGTTCCTCAAGCAAGAAGGCTCGGTGTTTTGAAGGCACAACTACTCTCATGCCGTACATTAAACACCCTTGATGAACTGTGAGCTCCAAACGCTTGTCGAAGAAATGTTTCAACTCCTTCTCAGCGACATGCGACGGCCAGCCAGCACTTGTGAAGTTCAGTACCTTGCTTAGTAATGGATCACGCCTCGTTTCACGAGCGATGTCTTGGCCTGTGACAGGCAGCGTTTCCAAACGAAGCGAATAAAAAATTTCGCTTTCTTCTTCTGATTGCTTTTCGCTGCTGTCGAGCGGCAAGCGCGATAAACAGTCTGCTTCCGCATTATCGGAAGATTTCTTGAATTCAAGAGCATAGTTGTAGGCTGACAGCGTCAGCGCCCAACGCTGCATGCGGGCAGCTGCCATCGCGGGAATGCCTGTTTTCGGGCCGAGAATTGTTTGCAGTGGTTTATGGTCAGTCACAAGCGTGAAGAACCTACCGTAGACGTAGAAGTGAAACTTCTTTACGCCGAATACGAGGGCAAGGGCTTCTTTCTCGATCTGACTGTAGTTCTTTTCGGCACTTGACAAGGTGCGGGATGCGTAGGCAACCGGTCGAACTGATCCATTTATCATTTTCTGCGAAAGAACTGCGCCTATACCGTACTGAGATGCGTCGCAGGCAAGTTGAAGCGGTCGCTTCGGATCATAATGGGCAAGAACTGGAGGGGAAGCCATAGCTGCTTTTATCTCCGTGAAAGCAAGCTGGCATGACGCATCCCACGTCCACTCCGTTGTTTGCTTTAGCAGCCTGTACAACGGCTGTGCCAAAGTCGAGAGACGCTGAACAAACTTGCCGTAATAATTGACCATCCCAAGGAATGACTGCAGTTGCTGCTTGTCTTTTGGAGCAGGCGCATTTAGTAGTGCCAGTACCTTTTCAGGCGATGCGCAAACACCCTCGGCGTTGATGACGTGGCCCAGATAACGGAGCTCTCGTTGAAAGAACGAGCACTTATCGCGCCGGATGCGCACACCGCGTTCCTGCAATCTTGACAAGACGGCTTCCAAGTTACGGAAGTGCTCTCGCTTGGTCTTGCCTGTGACCAGGATGTCGTCAAGGTAGCAACTGACTCCTTCCAACCCTTTCAGCATGTTGTCCATAATTCTTTGAAATATGCTTGGGGCGGACGAAATGCCGAAAGCCAGACGGTTCATAGTATACAAGCCCTTATGCGTGTTTATCGTCAGTAGTTTCCGGGAGCCTTCCGCCATAACTACCTGCTGGTAGGCCCTACTCAGGTCAATCTTCGAAAATTCCTCCCCTCCTGCAAGCGCTGCGAGAAGGTCATCTATCCGAGGTAGCGGGTAGCGGTCTACTTCTAGACAGGGATTGACGGTGGTTTTATAATCGCCACACAGTCGGAGGCTTCCATCCCTCTTCACTACCGGTACCAAGGGCGTTGCGTATTCGCTTGTAGCAACAGGCGTTATGATGCCAAGCTTCTCCATTTTCACAAGTTCCGCTTCTACTGCACGTTGCAGAGCAAAGGGAACGCTTCTTGCCTTTACAAACTTCGGCTGTGACCCTTCGCGAAGGACAAGCTCGGCCTGCTCTTCCGTGATGGTACCTAGCTCATCCTTGAAAAGTTCGGAATGGCTTTCTAGCATGGCTTCCAGCTTTTCTTGCCAGTGCTTTGATATTTCTCGAGAGAGACCAAGGTGATTAAAAAAAACTAGGTTCTTCCAATCCAAACGAATATCTTGCAACCATTCTCTGCCGAGGAGTGCCGGTCCTGTAGAGTCCACGACGTACAGGGGAAGCTCCACGCACTGGTCGTTGTGGCGCACGACGACTTTCGCCAGACCCTTCGGTTTTACTATGGCCCCAGTATACGTGCGCAGCTTTAACGATGCTGGCTGAAGTCGCTTACGTGGAAACAACCTCTGGAATTCGCGCCATGATATGACGGATACGGCTGCGCCGGTGTCAAGCTCCATCGTCAGTAGGACACCGTCAACGTTCACGGGTACAGTAAATGGGTCTGCGTTGAATGATTTAAGTGAGACAGACGACTCGTTTCGGACGGACGTGAGCATCTTCACACGTTTCCGGAGCTTTGCCTCCCTAGCTTTCTTTCCTTTCCTGCAGGCGCGTTGAATATGCCCTTTTCGGTTACAATTGTAACATGTATCGCTGATATGAGGGCATGCTTCGCTAGAGTGATTGGGTGACCCGCAACGGAAGCAGCTTGCCGACATCACAGACTGCTTTTCGCCTCGAACCTTATTCACTTCGTACGCCGGGGATGCGCTGTTATGCGTGAACGCCGCGCTAATCGTTGCAGTTTCCATGGCAAGAGCTCTATCTACGGCCTTTTGGAAGGTTAGCTTTTTGTCTTCCGTGAACAACACACGCTGAATGTCCTCGCGGAGCAGGCCGCAAACGAAACAGTCCCGGAGCGCTTCATCCAAGAAACTTCCAAATTCGCAACTCTGCACCAGCCTTCGAAGTTCCGCGACAAATTCGGTAATGGACTCACCGCTTCGCTGTGACCGCTTGTAAAATTTAGCACGCTCTGCGATGACAGACGACTGCGGTGCCAGGTGATCGCTCAGGAGTTTCAGGAGACTGTCAAACTCTCGTGACGACGGTGGGTCCGGTGCCGTCAGCGACTTGAGCAGCGCGTAGGTCTTCGCGCCGATGAGACTCAGGAACGCAGGAACCTTCTTTGCTACTGGAACATCGTTGACCAAAAGATAGGCTTTCAACCTTTCCTCGTACGAGCGCCAGTCACTCGTGGTCTCGTCGAAAGGTTCAATGTGGCCGATGTGACTCATGACTCACTTGGAAGTTTCGGCTGCCGTGATGCCAGTTTCAGGAATTTCACCGCAGGGAAATCTTCGTGGCGGGAAGCTTTTACACAGAGGCCAGGTTCTTCACACTGCGAATTCCGTACGGCGGTCGTCCCACCCTCGTCGCCAATATGTCATGTCTGGCATCCAAGAACTGGGCGGCGTAGACGTAGCGTCGAAAGAACGTTTATTCCTGTTACTTGGCAGGCAGCCAACAGGTTACATACTGCGCGCGGTGGGCCCGTGCGAGCGGTCTTTTAAAACCAGCACGGGCTACCCGATAAGAGATAGCCGGGCAGAGAGCATGCGCAGACAGCACGCGATAACACGCCTGCTTGGTTTCGCGCGCACACAACAGCATGTGCACGCATAACTTGTGGTTTTGCAGAAAACAACGTCCGCGTCTACCAAAAGATGCATGTGCATTCTTAACAAGTGGTTTGGCACAAATGCATGCGTGGGTGCTGAAAAGAGGAGCATGGGCGCGCTTAACACGTCGTTTGGCGAAATCCACGGGCGCGCTCTGCCTAAAGCAGCATGTGCATGCATACTTGTGGTTTTGCAGAAAACAACCTCCGTGTCTACCAAAGGATGCATGTGCCTGCTTAACAAGTGTTCGGCACAAATCCACGCGCGGGTGCTAAACAGAGCAGCATTGGGAGTGCTTATCACGTCGTTTGGCAGAAATCCACATGCGCGCTCTACCAAAAGCTGCATGTGCCTGCATAACTTGTGGTTTGGCAGAAAACAACCTCCGGGTCTACCAAAAGATGCATGTGCATGCTTAACAAGTGGTTTGGCACAAATGCATGCTCGGGTGCTAAAAATAGCTGCATGGGCGTGCTTAACACGTCGTTTGGCAGAAATCCACGTGTGCGTCTGCCTAAAGCAGCATGTGCATGCATAACTTGTTGTTTTGCAGAAAACAACCTCCGCGTCTACCAAAAGATGCACGTGCATGCCTAACGAGTGGTTCGGCACAAATCCATGCGCGGGTGCTAAAAAGAGCAGCATGGGCGTGCTTAGCACGTCGTTTGGCAGAAATCCACGTGTGCGCTCTGCCAAAAGCAGCATGTGCATGGATAACTTGTTGTTTGGCAGAAAACAACGTCCGCGTCTACCAAAAGATGCATGTGCATGCTTAAGAAGTGGTTTGGCACAAATCCATGTGCGGGTGCTAAAAAGAGCAGCATCGGCATGCTTTTCACGTCGTTTGGTAGAAATCCACGCGCGCGTTCTACCAAAAGCACCATTTGCATGCATATCGTGTGGTTTTGCAGAAAACTGCGTCCGCGTCTACCAAAAGATGCATGCGCATGCTTAAAAGGCGTTTTGGCACAAATCCATGTGCGGGTGCTAAAAAGAACAGCATCGGCATGCTTTTCACGTCGTTTGGTAGAAATCCACGCGCGCGTTCTACCAAAAGCACCATTTGCATGCATATCGTGTGGTTTTGCAGAAAACTGCGTCCGCGTCTACCAAAAGATGCATGCGCATGCTTAACAAGTGGTTTGGCACAAATGAATGCGCGGGTGCTAAAAAGAGGAGCATGGGCGTGCTTAACACGTCGTTTGGCAGAAATCCACGTGCGCGCTCTGCCTAAAGCAGCATGTGCATGCATAACATGTGGTTTTGCAGAGAACAACCTCTGCGTCTACCAAAGGATGCATGTGCATGCTTAACGAGTGGTTTGGCACAAATCCATGCACGGGTGCTAAAAAGAGCAGCATGGGCGTGCTTAGCATGTCGTTTCGCAGAATCCACGTTGCCGCTCTTTCAAAAGCAGTATGTGCATGGATAACTTGTGGTTTGGCCGGAAACAACGTCCGCGTCTACCAAAAAAAGCATGTGCATGCTTAACAAGTTGTTTGGCACAAATCTATGCGCGGGTGCTAAAAAGAGCAGCATTGGCATGCTTAGCACGTCGTTTGGCAGAAATCCTCGTGCGCGATCTGCCAAAAGCAGTATGTGCATGGATAACTTGTGGTTTGGCAGAAAACAACGTCCGCGTCTGCCAAAAGATGCGTATGCATGCTTAACAAGTGGTTTGGCACAAATCCATGCGCGGGTGCTAATAAGAGCAGCATGGGCGTGCTTAGCACGCCGTTTGGTAGAAATCCAACGCGCGCTCTGACAAAAGCAGCATGTGCACGCATAACTTGTGGTTTTGCAGAAAACAACGTCCGCGTATACCAAAAGATGCATGTGCATTCTTAACAATTGGTTTGGCACAAATGCATGCACGGGTGCTAAAAAGAGGAGCACGTGCGCGCTTAACACGTCGTTTGGCGAAATCCACGGGCGCGCTCTGCCTAAAGCAGCATGTGCATGCATAACTTGTGGTTTTGCAGAAAACAACCTCCGTGTCTACCAAAGGATGCATGTGCATGCTTAACAAGTGTTTGGCCCAAATCCACGCGCGGGTGCTAATAAGAGCAGCATGGGCGTGCTTAGCATGTCATTTGGCAGAAATCCACATGCGCGCTCTGCCAAAAGCATCATGTGCATGGATAACTTGTGGTTTGGCAGAAAACAACGTCCGCGTCTACCAAAAGATGCATGTGCATGCTCAAGAAGTGGTTTGGCACAAATTAATGCGCGGGTGCTAAAAGGAGCAGCTTTGGCGTGCTTAGCACGTCGCTTGGCAGAAATCCACGTGCGCGCTCTGCCAAAAGCAGCATGTGTATGCATAACTTGTGGTTTTGCAGAAAACAACGTCCGCGTCTCCCGAAAGATGCATGTGCATGCTCAAGAAGTGGTTTGGCACAAATTCATGCGCGGGTGCTAAAAGGAGCAGCTTTGGCGTGCTTAGCACGTCGTTTGGCAGAAATCTACGTGCGCGCTCTGCCAAAAGCAGCATGTGCATGCATAACTTGTGGTTTTGCAGAAAACAACCTCCGCGTCTACGGAAGGATGCATGTGCATGCTTAACAAGTGGTTTGGCAAAATTCCTTGCGCGGGTGCTAATAAGAGCAGCTTGGGCATGGTTAGCACGTCGTTCGGCTGAAATCCACTTGCGCGCTCTGCCAAAAGCAGCATGTGTATGGATAACTTGTGGTTTGGCAGAAAACAACGTCCGCTTCAACCAAAAGATGCATGTGCATGCTTAACAAGTGGTTTGGCACAAATGCATGCGCGGGTGCTAAACAGAGCAGCATTGGCGTGCTTATCACGTCGTTTGGCAGAAATCCACATGCGCGCTCTGCCAAAAGCAGCATGTGCCTGCATAACTTGTGGTTTGGCAGAAAACAACCTCCGCGTCTACCAAAAGATGCATGTGCATGCTTAACAAGTGGTTTGGCACAAATGCATGCTCGGGTGCTAAAAAGAGCTGCATGGGCGTGCTTAACACGTCGTTTGGCAGAAATCCACGTGTGCGTCTGCCTAAAGCAGCATGTGCATGCATAACTTGTTGTTTTGCAGAAAACAACCTCCGCGTCTACCAAAAGATGCACGTGCATGCCTAACGAGTGGTTCGGCACAAATTCATGCGCGGGTGCTAAAAAGAGCAGCATGGGCGTGCTTAGCACGTCGTTTGGCAGAAATCCACGTGTGCGCTCTGCCAAAAGCAGCATGTGCATGGATAACTTGTTGTTTGGCAGAAAACAACGTCCGCGTCTACCAAAACATGCATGTGCATGCTTAAGAAGTGGTTTGGCACAAATCCATTCGCGAGTGATTAAAAGAGCAGCTTTGGCGTGCTTAGCACGCTGTTTGGCAGAAATCCAACGCGCGCTCTGACAAAAGCAGCATGTGCACGCATAACTTGTGGTTTTGCAGAAAACAACGTCCGCGTCTACCAAAAGATGCATGTGCATTCCTAACAAGTGGTTTGGCACAAATGCATGCGCGGGTGCTAAACAGAGCAGCATTGGCGTGCTTATCAGGTCGTTTGGCAGAAATTCACATGCGCGCTCTGCCAAAAGCAGCATGTGCCTGCATAACTTGTGGTTTGGCAGAAAACAACCTCCGCGTCTACCAAAAGATGCATGTGCATGCTTAACAAGTGGTTTGGCACAAATGCATGCTCGGATGCTAAAAAGAGCTGCATGGGCGTGGTTAACACGTCGTTTGGCAGAAATCCACGTGTGCGTCTGCCTAAAGCAGCATGTGCATGCATAAGTTGTTGTTTTGCAGAAAACAACCTCCGCGTCTACCAAAAGATGCACGTGCATGCCTAACGAGTGGTTCGGCACAAATCCATGCGCGGGTGCTAAAAAGAGCAGCATGGGCGTGCTTAGCACGTCGTTTGACAGAAATTCACGTGTGCGCTCTGCCATAAGCAGCATGTGCATGGATAACTTGTTGTTTGGCAGAAAACAACGTCCGCGTCTACCAAAAGATGCATGTGCATGCTTAAGAAGTGGTTTGGCACTAATCCATGCGCGAGTGATTAAAAGAGCAGCTTTGGCGTGCTTATTACGCCGTTTGGCAGAAATCCAACGCGCGCTCTGACAAAAGCAGCATGTGCACGCATAACTTGTGGTTTTGCAGAAAACAACGTCCGCGTCTACCAAAAGATGCATGTGCATTCTTAACAAGTGGTTTGGCACAAATGCATGCGCGGGTGCTGAAAAGAGCAGCATGAGCGTGCTTAGCACGTCCTTTGGAAGAAATCCACAAGCGCGCTCTGCCAAAAGTACCATATGCACGCATAACTTCTGGTTTTGCAGAAAACAACCTCCGCGTCTACCAAAAGATGCATGCGCATGCTTAACAAGTGGTTTGGCACAAATGAATGCGCGGTTGCTAAAAAGAGGAGCATGGGCGTGCTTAACACGTCGTTTGGCAGAAATCCACGTGCGCGCTCTGCCTAAAGCAGCATGTGCATGCATAACTTGTGGTTTTGCAGAAAACAACCTCTGCGTCTACCAAAGGATGCATGTGCATGCTTAACGAGTGGTTTGGCACAAATCCATGCACGGGTGCTAAAAAGAGCAGCATGGGCGTGCTTAGCATGTCGTTTCGCAGAATCCACGTTGCCGCTCTTTCAAAAGCAGTATGTGCATGGATAACTTGTGGTTTGGCCGGAAACAACGACCGCGTCTACCAAGAAAAGCATGTGCATGCTTAACAAGTTGTTTGGCACAAATCTATGCGCGGGTGCTAAAAAGAGCAGCATTGGCGTGCTTAGCACGTCGTTTGGCAGAAATCCTCGTGCGCGCTCTGCCAAAAGCAGTATGTGCATGGATAACTTGTGCTTTGGCAGAAAACAACGTCCGCGTCTGCCAAAAGATGCGTATGCATGCTTAACAAGTGGTGTGGCACAAATCCATGCGCGGGTGCTAATAAGAGCAGCATGGGCGTGCTTAGCACGCCGTTTGGTAGAAATCCAACGCGCGCTCTGACAAAAGCAGCATGTGCACGCATAACTTGTGGTTTTGCAGAAAACAACGTCCGCGTCTACCAAAAGATGCATGTGCATTCTTAACAAGTGGTTTGGCACAAATGCATGCGCGGGTGCTGAAAAGAGCAGCATGAGCGTGCTTAGCACGTCGTTTGGCAGAAATCCACATGCGCGCTCTTCCAAAAGCACCATATGCATGCATAACTTCTGGTTTTGCAGAAAGCAATCTCCGCGTCTACCAAAAGATGCATTTGCATGCTTAACAAGTGGTTTGGCACAAATGCATGCACGGGTGCTAAAAAGAGGAGCACGGCATGGGCACGCTTAACACGTCGTTTGGCGAAATCCACGGGCGCGCTCTGCCTAAAGCAGCATGTGCATGCATAACTTGTGGTTTTGCAGAAAACAACCTCCGTGTCTACCAAAGGATGCATGTGCATGCTTAACAAGTGTTTGGCACAAATCCATGCGCGGGTGCTAATAAGAGCAGCATGGGCGTGCTTAGCATGTCATTTGGCAGAAATCCACATGCGCGCTCTGCCAAAAGCATCATGTGCATGGATAACTTGTGGTTTGGCAGAAAACAACGTCCGCGTCTACCAAAAGATGCATGTGCATGCTCAAGAAGTGGTTTGGCACAAATTAATGCGCGGGTGCTAAAAGGAGCAGCTTTGGCGTGCTTAGCACGTCGCTTGGCAGAAATCCACGTGCGCGCTCTGCCAAAAGCAGCATGTACATGCATAACTTGTGGTTTTGCAGAAAACAACGTCCGCGTCTCCCGAAAGATGCATGTGCATGCTCAAGAAGTGGTTTGGCACAAATTCATGCGCGGGTGCTAAAAAGAGCAGCTTTGGCGTGCTTAGCACGTCGTTTGGCAGAAATCCACGCGCGCGCCCTGCCAAAAGCAGCATGTGCACGCATAACTTGTGGTTTTGCAGAAAACAACCTCCGCGTCTACCAAAAGATGTAGGTGCATTCTTAACAAGTGGTTTGGCACAAATGCATGCGCGGGTGCTGAAAAGAGCAGCATGAGCGTGCTTAGCACGTCGTTTGGCAGAAATCCACATGCGCGCTCTGCCAAAAGCAGCATATGCATGCATAACTTGTGGTTTTGCAGAAAACAACATCCGCGACTACCAAAAGATGCATGTGCATGCTTAACAAGTGGTTTGGCACAAATGCATACGCGGGTGCTAAAAAGAGCAGCATGGGCATGCTTAACACGACGTTTGGCAGAAATGCACGTGCGCGCTCTGCCTAAAGCAGCATGTGCATGCATAACTTGTGGTTTTGCAGAAAACAACCTCCGCATCAACCAAAAGATGCATGTGCATGTTTAACGAGTGGTTTGGCACCAATCCATGCAAGCGTACTAAAAAGAGCAGCATGGGCGTGCTTAGCACGTCGTTTGGCAGAAATCCACGTACGCGCTCTGCCAAAAGCAGCATGTGCATGCATAACTTGTGGTTTTGCAGAAAACAACCTCCGCGTCTACGGAAGGATGCATGTGTATGCTTAACAAGTGGTTTGGCAAAATTCCTTGCGCGGGTGCTAATAAGAGCAGCTTGGGCATGGTTAGCACGTCGTTCGGCTGAAATCCACTTGCGCGCTCTGCCAAAAGCAGCATGTGTATGGATAACTTGTGGTTTGGCAGAAAACAACGTCCGCTTCAACCAAAAGATGCATGTGCATGCTTAACAAGTGGTTTGGCACAAATGCATGCGCGGGTGCTAAACAGAGCAGCATTGGCGTGCTAATCACGTCGTTTGGCAGAAATCCACATGCGCGCTCTGCCAAAAGCAGCATGTGCCTGCATAACTTGTGGTTTGGCAGAAAACAACCTCCGCGTCTACCAAAAGATGCATGTGCATGCTTAACAAGTGGTTTGGCACAAATGCATGCTCGGGTGCTAAAAAGAGCTGCATGGGCGTGCTTAACACGTCGTTTGGCAGAAATCCACGTGTGCGTCTGCCTAAAGCAGCATGTGCATGCATAACTTGTTGTTTTGCAGAAAACAACCTCCGCGTCTACCAAAAGATGCACGTGCATGCCTAACGAGTGGTTCGGCACAAATTCATGCGCGGGTGCTAAAAAGAGCAGCATGGGCGTGCTTAGCACGTCGTTTGGCAGAAATCCACGTGTGCGCTCTGCCAAAAGCAGCATGTGCATGGATAACTTGTTGTTTGGCAGAAAACAACGTCCGCGTCTACCAAAACATGCATGTGCATGCTTAAGAAGTGGTTTGGCACAAATCCATTCGCGAGTGATTAAAAGAGCAGCTTTGGCGTGCTTAGCACGCTGTTTGGCAGAAATCCAACGCGCGCTCTGACAAAAACAGCATGTGCACGCATAACTTGTGGTTTTGCAGAAAACAACGTCCGCGTCTACCAAAAGATGCATGTGCATTCCTAACAAGTGGTTTGGCACAAATGCATGCGCGGGTGCTAAACAGAGCAGCATTGGCGTGCTTATCAGGTCGTTTGGCAGAAATTCACATGCGCGCTCTGCCAAAAGCAGCATGTGCCTGCATAACTTGTGGTTTGGCAGAAAACAACCTCCGCGTCTACCAAAAGATGCATGTGCATGCTTAACAAGTGGTTTGGCACAAATGCATGCTCGGATGCTAAAAAGAGCTGCATGGGCGTGGTTAACACGTCGTTTGGCAGAAATCCACGTGTGCGTCTGCCTAAAGCAGCATGTGCATGCATAACTTGTTGTTTTGCAGAAAACAACCTCCGCGTCTACCAAAAGATGCACGTGCATGCCTAACGAGTGGTTCGGCACAAATCCATGCGCGGGTGCTAAAAAGAGCAGCATGGGCGTGCTTAGCACGTCGTTTGACAGAAATTCACGTGTGCGCTCTGCCATAAGCAGCATGTGCATGGATAACTTGTTGTTTGGCAGAAAACAACGTCCGCGTCTACCAAAAGATGCATGTGCATGCTTAAGAAGTGGTTTGGCACTAATCCATGCGCGAGTGATTAAAAGAGCAGCTTTGGCGTGCTTATTACGCCGTTTGGCAGAAATCCAACGCGCGCTCTGACAAAAGCAGCATGTGCACGCATAACTTGTGGTTTTGCAGAAAACAACGTCCGCGTCTACCAAAAGATGCATGTGCATGCTTAACAAGTGGTTTGGCACAAATGAATGCGCGGGTGCTAAAAAGAGGAGCATGGGCGTGCTTAACGCGTCGTTTGGCAGAAATCCACGTGCGCGCTCTGCCTAAAGCAGCATGTGCATGCATAACTTGTGGTTTTGCAGAAAACAACCTCTGCGTCTACCAAAGGATGCATGTGCATGCTTCACGAGTGGTTTGGCACAAATCCATGCACGGGTGCTAAAAAGAGCAGCATGGGCGTGCTTAGCATGTCGTTTCGCAGAATCCACGTTGCCGCTCTTTCTAAAGCAGTATGTGCATGGATAACTTGTGGTTTGGCCGGAAACAACGTCCGCGTATACCAAAAAAGCATGTGCATGCTTAACAAGTTGTTTGGCACAAATCTATGCGCGGGTGCTAAAAAGAGCAGCATTGGCGTGCTTAGCACGTCGTTTGGCAGAAATCCTCGTGCGCGCTCTGCCAAAAGCAGTATGTGCCTGGATAACTTGTGGTTTGGCAGAAAACAACGTCCGCGTCTGCCAAAAGATGCGTATGCATGCTTAACAAGTGGTTTGGCACAAATCCATGCGCGGGTGCTAATAAGAGCAGCATGGGCGTGCTTAGCACGCCGTTTGGTAGAAATCCAACGCGCGCTCTGACAAAAGCAGCATGTGTCATGTCTGGCATCCAAGAACTGGGCGGCGTAGACGTAGCGTCGAAAGAACGTTTATTCCTGTTACTTGGCAGGCAGCCAACAGGTTACATACTGCGCGCGGTGGGCCCGTGCGAGCGGTCTTTTAAAACCAGCACGGGCTACCCGATAAAAGATAGCCGGGCAGAGAGCATGCGCAGACAGCACGCGATAACACGCGTGCTTGGTTTCGCGCGCACACAACATCTCCTTCCTCCTAATGAGCACAAAGTCCTTTTGCCACATTATACAATGCAACTAATGCTATGGCTGATATCTGTCAGGAGGTCGCCGGTCCCTCTGTGGATAGCGTCGCTCCCCTGGAGGGTCGGTCGTTGCCGCAGGGGCCGCAGCTGGAAATGGCTCGTTGGCGCTCTCAGGATCCCTGAAATCTGGAATAAAATCTTCCGTGATGCTCTGCTTTGAGCTGTCGATGCTGAGCAGTAGCTGGTCTTGATGACGACGCCAAATGAGCACCCCATGATTCGTTCTAACGCGAACCTTGTATGAAACGGGGCCAGACTGCTGAATGATAGTGCCAGGGACCCATTTCTCAAGACCTCTGTAATTCCTCACGAGGACCTCATCATTGATGTTGAAAAGTCGCTCACGTGCCTTGCGTCGCACCATATCGGAGAGCCGTTGCTGAGCCACTCTTCCCCCGACAGAAGGCTTGACTGCGTCGAGTCTCGTGCGCAGTCGTCTACCTATGAAAAGGTTTGCTGGAGTTTCTCTTGTAGTCGCATGCGGCGTGTTGCGGTACGTCACCAGGAACGTCTGTAAGGTTGCCTGCAAGGAGTCTTGGGGTCGTCCTTTCCGCAACGCAGATTTCATTGTCTGTACAAATCTCTCCGCAAGGCCATTCGTGCTTGGATGGTACGCTGCACTCACGATATGACGACCACCGAAGCCTTTGACGAAGCTCTTGAATTCTTCGGAAACGAACTGTGGTCCGTTGTCGGTCACGATGGTCTCGGGTACGCCAAAACGCGAGAACAGGTCTTGGAGACACTGAATTGTGTGGTACGCCGTAGTCCTCTGCATGACATAAACTTCCGGCCATTTTGAGTGTGCGTCCACAGCAACAAGGAACATTTTGTCTTTCATGGGTCCAGCAAAATCCAAGTGAACTCTTTGCCACGGCGAAGTCGGCCATGACCATGGATGAAGCGGAGCCGGTGCTGGTTCGTTCCGTTGCTGTTGACACTCTTCACATTTCTTCACGTGTTGCTCTAGGTCCGCGTCGATACCAGGCCACCAGACGTAGCTCCTCGCGAGTTCTTTGCATCTTACGATACCGGGATGACCCTGATGAAGTTCCTCAAGCAAGAAGGCTCGGTGTTTTGAAGGCACAACTACTCTCATGCCGTACATTAAACACCCTTGATGAACTGTGAGCTCCAAACGCTTGTCGAAGAAATGTTTCAACTCCTTCTCAGCGACATGCGACGGCCAGCCAGCACTTGTGAAGTTCAGTACCTTGCTTAGTAATGGATCACGCCTCGTTTCACGAGCGATGTCTTGGCCTGTGACAGGCAGCGTTTCCAAACGAAGCGAATAAAAAATTTCGCTTTCTTCTTCTGATTGCTTTTCGCTGCTGTCGAGCGGCAAGCGCGATAAACAGTCTGCTTCCGCATTATCGGAAGATTTCTTGAATTCAAGAGCATAGTTGTAGGCTGACAGCGTCAGCGCCCAACGCTGCATGCGGGCAGCTGCCATCGCGGTAATGCCTGTTTTCGGGCCGAGAATTGTTTGCAGTGGTTTATGGTCAGTCACAAGCGTGAAGAACCTACCGTAGACGTAGAAGTGAAACTTCTTTACGCCGAATACGAGGGCAAGGGCTTCTTTCTCGATCTGACTGTAGTTCTTTTCGGCACTTGACAAGGTGCGGGATGCGTAGGCAACCGGTCGAACTGATCCATTTATCATTTTCTGCGAAAGAACTGCGCCTATACCGTACTGAGATGCGTCGCAGGCAAGTTGAAGCGGTCGCTTCGGATCATAATGGGCAAGAACTGGAGGGGAAGCCATAGCTGCTTTTATCTCCGTGAAAGCAAGCTGGCATGACGCATCCCACGTCCACTCCGTTGTTTGCTTTAGCAGCCTGTACAACGGCTGTGCCAAAGTCGAGAGACGCTGAACAAACTTGCCGTAATAATTGACCATCCCAAGGAATGACTGCAGTTGCTGCTTGTCTTTTGGAGCAGGCGCATTTAGTAGTGCCAGTACCTTTTCAGGCGATGCGCAAACACCCTCGGCGTTGATGACGTGGCCCAGATAACGGAGCTCTCGTTGAAAGAACGAGCACTTATCGCGCCGGATGCGCACACCGCGTTCCTGCAATCTTGACAAGACGGCTTCCAAGTTACGGAAGTGCTCTCGCTTGGTCTTGCCTGTGACCAGGATGTCGTCAAGGTAGCAACTGACTCCTTCCAACCCTTTCAGCATGTTGTCCATAATTCTTTGAAATATGCTTGGGGCGGACGAAATGCCGAAAGCCAGACGGTTCATAGTATACAAGCCCTTATGCGTGTTTATCGTCAGTAGTTTCCGGGAGCCTTCCGCCATAACTACCTGCTGGTAGGCCCTACTCAGGTCAATCTTCGAAAATTCCTCCCCTCCTGCAAGCGCTGCGAGAAGGTCATCTATCCGAGGTAGCGGGTAGCGGTCTACTTCTAGACAGGGATTGACGGTGGTTTTATAATCGCCACACAGTCGGAGGCTTCCATCCCTCTTCACTACCGGTACCAAGGGCGTTGCGTATTCGCTTGTAGCAACAGGCGTTATGATGCCAAGCTTCTCCATTTTCACAAGTTCCGCTTCTACTGCACGTTGCAGAGCAAAGGGAACGCTTCTTGCCTTTACAAACTTCGGCTGTGACCCTTCGCGAAGGACAAGCTCGGCCTGCTCTTCCGTGATGGTACCTAGCTCATCCTTGAAAAGTTCGGAATGGCTTTCTAGCATGGCTTCCAGCTTTTCTTGCCAGTGCTTTGATATTTCTCGAGAGAGACCAAGGTGATTAAAAAAAACTAGGTTCTTCCAATCCAAACGAATATCTTGCAACCATTCTCTGCCGAGGAGTGCCGGTCCTGTAGAGTCCACGACGTACAGGGGAAGCTCCACGCACTGGTCGTTGTGGCGCACGACGACTTTCGCCAGACCCTTCGGTTTTACTATGGCCCCAGTATACGTGCGCAGCTTTAACGATGCTGGCTGAAGTCGCTTACGTGGAAACAACCTCTGGAATTCGCGCCATGATATGACGGATACGGCTGCGCCGGTGTCAAGCTCCATCGTCAGTAGGACACCGTCAACGTTCACGGGTACAGTAAATGGGTCTGCGTTGAATGATTTAAGTGAGACAGACGACTCGTTTCGGACGGACGTGAGCATCTTCACACGTTTCCGGAGCTTTGCCTCCCTAGCTTTCTTTCCTTTCCTGCAGGCGCGTTGAATATGCCCTTTTCGGTTACAATTGTAACATGTATCGCTGATATGAG
The DNA here is from genome assembly GCF_050947875.1 of Dermacentor variabilis. Classification (NCBI taxonomy): domain Eukaryota; kingdom Metazoa; phylum Arthropoda; class Arachnida; order Ixodida; family Ixodidae; genus Dermacentor; species Dermacentor variabilis. The sequence continues at coordinate 105,104 of NW_027460827.1, forward strand.
GGCATGCTTCGCTAGAGTGATTGGGTGACCCGCAACGGAAGCAGCTTGCCGACATCACAGACTGCTTTTCGCCTCGAACCTTATTCACTTCGTACGCCGGGGATGCGCTGTTATGCGTGAACGCCGCGCTAATCGTTGCAGTTTCCATGGCAAGAGCTCTATCTACGGCCTTTTGGAAGGTTAGCTTTTTGTCTTCCGTGAACAACACACGCTGAATGTCCTCGCGGAGCAGGCCGCAAACGAAACAGTCCCGGAGCGCTTCATCCAAGAAACTTCCAAATTCGCAACTCTGCACCAGCCTTCGAAGTTCCGCGACAAATTCGGTAATGGACTCACCGCTTCGCTGTGACCGCTTGTAAAATTTAGCACGCTCTGCGATGACAGAAGACTGCGGTGCCAGGTGATCGCTCAGGAGTTTCAGGAGACTGTCAAACTCTCGTGACGACGGTGGGTCCGGTGCCGTCAGCGACTTGAGCAGCGCGTAGGTCTTCGCGCCGATGAGACTCAGGAACGCAGGAACCTTCTTTGCTACTGGAACATCGTTGACCAAAAGATAGGCTTTCAACCTTTCCTCGTACGAGCGCCAGTCACTCGTGGTCTCGTCGAAAGGTTCAATGTGGCCGATGTGACTCATGACTCACTTGGAAGTTTCGGCTGCCGTGATGCCAGTTTCAGGAATTTCACCGCAGGGAAATCTTCGTGGCGGGAAGCTTTTACACAGAGGCCAGGTTCTTCACACTGCGAATTCCGTACGGCGGTCGTCCCACCCTCGTCGCCAATATGTCATGTCTGGCATCCAAGAACTGGGCGGCGTAGACGTAGCGTCGAAAGAACGTTTATTCCTGTTACTTGGCAGGCAGCCAACAGGTTACATACTGCGCGCGGTGGGCCCGTGCGAGCGGTCTTTTAAAACCAGCACGGGCTACCCGATAAGAGATAGCCGGGCAGAGAGCATGCGCAGACAGCACGCGATAACACGCCTGCTTGGTTTCGCGCGCACACAACAGCATGTGCACGCATAACTTGTGGTTTTGCAGAAAACAACGTCCGCGTCTACCAAAAGATGCATGTGCATTCTTAACAAGTGGTTTGGCACAAATGCATGCGTGGGTGCTGAAAAGAGGAGCATGGGCGCGCTTAACACGTCGTTTGGCGAAATCCACGGGCGCGCTCTGCCTAAAGCAGCATGTGCATGCATACTTGTGGTTTTGCAGAAAACAACCTCCGTGTCTACCAAAGGATGCATGTGCCTGCTTAACAAGTGTTCGGCACAAATCCACGCGCGGGTGCTAAACAGAGCAGCATTGGGAGTGCTTATCACGTCGTTTGGCAGAAATCCACATGCGCGCTCTACCAAAAGCTGCATGTGCCTGCATAACTTGTGGTTTGGCAGAAAACAACCTCCGGGTCTACCAAAAGATGCATGTGCATGCTTAACAAGTGGTTTGGCACAAATGCATGCTCGGGTGCTAAAAATAGCTGCATGGGCGTGCTTAACACGTCGTTTGGCAGAAATCCACGTGTGCGTCTGCCTAAAGCAGCATGTGCATGCATAACTTGTTGTTTTGCAGAAAACAACCTCCGCGTCTACCAAAAGATGCACGTGCATGCCTAACGAGTGGTTCGGCACAAATCCATGCGCGGGTGCTAAAAAGAGCAGCATGGGCGTGCTTAGCACGTCGTTTGGCAGAAATCCACGTGTGCGCTCTGCCAAAAGCAGCATGTGCATGGATAACTTGTTGTTTGGCAGAAAACAACGTCCGCGTCTACCAAAAGATGCATGTGCATGCTTAAGAAGTGGTTTGGCACAAATCCATGTGCGGGTGCTAAAAAGAGCAGCATCGGCATGCTTTTCACGTCGTTTGGTAGAAATCCACGCGCGCGTTCTACCAAAAGCACCATTTGCATGCATATCGTGTGGTTTTGCAGAAAACTGCGTCCGCGTCTACCAAAAGATGCATGCGCATGCTTAAAAGGCGTTTTGGCACAAATCCATGTGCGGGTGCTAAAAAGAACAGCATCGGCATGCTTTTCACGTCGTTTGGTAGAAATCCACGCGCGCGTTCTACCAAAAGCACCATTTGCATGCATATCGTGTGGTTTTGCAGAAAACTGCGTCCGCGTCTACCAAAAGATGCATGCGCATGCTTAACAAGTGGTTTGGCACAAATGAATGCGCGGGTGCTAAAAAGAGGAGCATGGGCGTGCTTAACACGTCGTTTGGCAGAAATCCACGTGCGCGCTCTGCCTAAAGCAGCATGTGCATGCATAACATGTGGTTTTGCAGAGAACAACCTCTGCGTCTACCAAAGGATGCATGTGCATGCTTAACGAGTGGTTTGGCACAAATCCATGCACGGGTGCTAAAAAGAGCAGCATGGGCGTGCTTAGCATGTCGTTTCGCAGAATCCACGTTGCCGCTCTTTCAAAAGCAGTATGTGCATGGATAACTTGTGGTTTGGCCGGAAACAACGTCCGCGTCTACCAAAAAAAGCATGTGCATGCTTAACAAGTTGTTTGGCACAAATCTATGCGCGGGTGCTAAAAAGAGCAGCATTGGCATGCTTAGCACGTCGTTTGGCAGAAATCCTCGTGCGCGATCTGCCAAAAGCAGTATGTGCATGGATAACTTGTGGTTTGGCAGAAAACAACGTCCGCGTCTGCCAAAAGATGCGTATGCATGCTTAACAAGTGGTTTGGCACAAATCCATGCGCGGGTGCTAATAAGAGCAGCATGGGCGTGCTTAGCACGCCGTTTGGTAGAAATCCAACGCGCGCTCTGACAAAAGCAGCATGTGCACGCATAACTTGTGGTTTTGCAGAAAACAACGTCCGCGTATACCAAAAGATGCATGTGCATTCTTAACAATTGGTTTGGCACAAATGCATGCACGGGTGCTAAAAAGAGGAGCACGTGCGCGCTTAACACGTCGTTTGGCGAAATCCACGGGCGCGCTCTGCCTAAAGCAGCATGTGCATGCATAACTTGTGGTTTTGCAGAAAACAACCTCCGTGTCTACCAAAGGATGCATGTGCATGCTTAACAAGTGTTTGGCCCAAATCCACGCGCGGGTGCTAATAAGAGCAGCATGGGCGTGCTTAGCATGTCATTTGGCAGAAATCCACATGCGCGCTCTGCCAAAAGCATCATGTGCATGGATAACTTGTGGTTTGGCAGAAAACAACGTCCGCGTCTACCAAAAGATGCATGTGCATGCTCAAGAAGTGGTTTGGCACAAATTAATGCGCGGGTGCTAAAAGGAGCAGCTTTGGCGTGCTTAGCACGTCGCTTGGCAGAAATCCACGTGCGCGCTCTGCCAAAAGCAGCATGTGTATGCATAACTTGTGGTTTTGCAGAAAACAACGTCCGCGTCTCCCGAAAGATGCATGTGCATGCTCAAGAAGTGGTTTGGCACAAATTCATGCGCGGGTGCTAAAAGGAGCAGCTTTGGCGTGCTTAGCACGTCGTTTGGCAGAAATCTACGTGCGCGCTCTGCCAAAAGCAGCATGTGCATGCATAACTTGTGGTTTTGCAGAAAACAACCTCCGCGTCTACGGAAGGATGCATGTGCATGCTTAACAAGTGGTTTGGCAAAATTCCTTGCGCGGGTGCTAATAAGAGCAGCTTGGGCATGGTTAGCACGTCGTTCGGCTGAAATCCACTTGCGCGCTCTGCCAAAAGCAGCATGTGTATGGATAACTTGTGGTTTGGCAGAAAACAACGTCCGCTTCAACCAAAAGATGCATGTGCATGCTTAACAAGTGGTTTGGCACAAATGCATGCGCGGGTGCTAAACAGAGCAGCATTGGCGTGCTTATCACGTCGTTTGGCAGAAATCCACATGCGCGCTCTGCCAAAAGCAGCATGTGCCTGCATAACTTGTGGTTTGGCAGAAAACAACCTCCGCGTCTACCAAAAGATGCATGTGCATGCTTAACAAGTGGTTTGGCACAAATGCATGCTCGGGTGCTAAAAAGAGCTGCATGGGCGTGCTTAACACGTCGTTTGGCAGAAATCCACGTGTGCGTCTGCCTAAAGCAGCATGTGCATGCATAACTTGTTGTTTTGCAGAAAACAACCTCCGCGTCTACCAAAAGATGCACGTGCATGCCTAACGAGTGGTTCGGCACAAATTCATGCGCGGGTGCTAAAAAGAGCAGCATGGGCGTGCTTAGCACGTCGTTTGGCAGAAATCCACGTGTGCGCTCTGCCAAAAGCAGCATGTGCATGGATAACTTGTTGTTTGGCAGAAAACAACGTCCGCGTCTACCAAAACATGCATGTGCATGCTTAAGAAGTGGTTTGGCACAAATCCATTCGCGAGTGATTAAAAGAGCAGCTTTGGCGTGCTTAGCACGCTGTTTGGCAGAAATCCAACGCGCGCTCTGACAAAAGCAGCATGTGCACGCATAACTTGTGGTTTTGCAGAAAACAACGTCCGCGTCTACCAAAAGATGCATGTGCATTCCTAACAAGTGGTTTGGCACAAATGCATGCGCGGGTGCTAAACAGAGCAGCATTGGCGTGCTTATCAGGTCGTTTGGCAGAAATTCACATGCGCGCTCTGCCAAAAGCAGCATGTGCCTGCATAACTTGTGGTTTGGCAGAAAACAACCTCCGCGTCTACCAAAAGATGCATGTGCATGCTTAACAAGTGGTTTGGCACAAATGCATGCTCGGATGCTAAAAAGAGCTGCATGGGCGTGGTTAACACGTCGTTTGGCAGAAATCCACGTGTGCGTCTGCCTAAAGCAGCATGTGCATGCATAAGTTGTTGTTTTGCAGAAAACAACCTCCGCGTCTACCAAAAGATGCACGTGCATGCCTAACGAGTGGTTCGGCACAAATCCATGCGCGGGTGCTAAAAAGAGCAGCATGGGCGTGCTTAGCACGTCGTTTGACAGAAATTCACGTGTGCGCTCTGCCATAAGCAGCATGTGCATGGATAACTTGTTGTTTGGCAGAAAACAACGTCCGCGTCTACCAAAAGATGCATGTGCATGCTTAAGAAGTGGTTTGGCACTAATCCATGCGCGAGTGATTAAAAGAGCAGCTTTGGCGTGCTTATTACGCCGTTTGGCAGAAATCCAACGCGCGCTCTGACAAAAGCAGCATGTGCACGCATAACTTGTGGTTTTGCAGAAAACAACGTCCGCGTCTACCAAAAGATGCATGTGCATTCTTAACAAGTGGTTTGGCACAAATGCATGCGCGGGTGCTGAAAAGAGCAGCATGAGCGTGCTTAGCACGTCCTTTGGAAGAAATCCACAAGCGCGCTCTGCCAAAAGTACCATATGCACGCATAACTTCTGGTTTTGCAGAAAACAACCTCCGCGTCTACCAAAAGATGCATGCGCATGCTTAACAAGTGGTTTGGCACAAATGAATGCGCGGTTGCTAAAAAGAGGAGCATGGGCGTGCTTAACACGTCGTTTGGCAGAAATCCACGTGCGCGCTCTGCCTAAAGCAGCATGTGCATGCATAACTTGTGGTTTTGCAGAAAACAACCTCTGCGTCTACCAAAGGATGCATGTGCATGCTTAACGAGTGGTTTGGCACAAATCCATGCACGGGTGCTAAAAAGAGCAGCATGGGCGTGCTTAGCATGTCGTTTCGCAGAATCCACGTTGCCGCTCTTTCAAAAGCAGTATGTGCATGGATAACTTGTGGTTTGGCCGGAAACAACGACCGCGTCTACCAAGAAAAGCATGTGCATGCTTAACAAGTTGTTTGGCACAAATCTATGCGCGGGTGCTAAAAAGAGCAGCATTGGCGTGCTTAGCACGTCGTTTGGCAGAAATCCTCGTGCGCGCTCTGCCAAAAGCAGTATGTGCATGGATAACTTGTGCTTTGGCAGAAAACAACGTCCGCGTCTGCCAAAAGATGCGTATGCATGCTTAACAAGTGGTGTGGCACAAATCCATGCGCGGGTGCTAATAAGAGCAGCATGGGCGTGCTTAGCACGCCGTTTGGTAGAAATCCAACGCGCGCTCTGACAAAAGCAGCATGTGCACGCATAACTTGTGGTTTTGCAGAAAACAACGTCCGCGTCTACCAAAAGATGCATGTGCATTCTTAACAAGTGGTTTGGCACAAATGCATGCGCGGGTGCTGAAAAGAGCAGCATGAGCGTGCTTAGCACGTCGTTTGGCAGAAATCCACATGCGCGCTCTTCCAAAAGCACCATATGCATGCATAACTTCTGGTTTTGCAGAAAGCAATCTCCGCGTCTACCAAAAGATGCATTTGCATGCTTAACAAGTGGTTTGGCACAAATGCATGCACGGGTGCTAAAAAGAGGAGCACGGCATGGGCACGCTTAACACGTCGTTTGGCGAAATCCACGGGCGCGCTCTGCCTAAAGCAGCATGTGCATGCATAACTTGTGGTTTTGCAGAAAACAACCTCCGTGTCTACCAAAGGATGCATGTGCATGCTTAACAAGTGTTTGGCACAAATCCATGCGCGGGTGCTAATAAGAGCAGCATGGGCGTGCTTAGCATGTCATTTGGCAGAAATCCACATGCGCGCTCTGCCAAAAGCATCATGTGCATGGATAACTTGTGGTTTGGCAGAAAACAACGTCCGCGTCTACCAAAAGATGCATGTGCATGCTCAAGAAGTGGTTTGGCACAAATTAATGCGCGGGTGCTAAAAGGAGCAGCTTTGGCGTGCTTAGCACGTCGCTTGGCAGAAATCCACGTGCGCGCTCTGCCAAAAGCAGCATGTACATGCATAACTTGTGGTTTTGCAGAAAACAACGTCCGCGTCTCCCGAAAGATGCATGTGCATGCTCAAGAAGTGGTTTGGCACAAATTCATGCGCGGGTGCTAAAAAGAGCAGCTTTGGCGTGCTTAGCACGTCGTTTGGCAGAAATCCACGCGCGCGCCCTGCCAAAAGCAGCATGTGCACGCATAACTTGTGGTTTTGCAGAAAACAACCTCCGCGTCTACCAAAAGATGTAGGTGCATTCTTAACAAGTGGTTTGGCACAAATGCATGCGCGGGTGCTGAAAAGAGCAGCATGAGCGTGCTTAGCACGTCGTTTGGCAGAAATCCACATGCGCGCTCTGCCAAAAGCAGCATATGCATGCATAACTTGTGGTTTTGCAGAAAACAACATCCGCGACTACCAAAAGATGCATGTGCATGCTTAACAAGTGGTTTGGCACAAATGCATACGCGGGTGCTAAAAAGAGCAGCATGGGCATGCTTAACACGACGTTTGGCAGAAATGCACGTGCGCGCTCTGCCTAAAGCAGCATGTGCATGCATAACTTGTGGTTTTGCAGAAAACAACCTCCGCATCAACCAAAAGATGCATGTGCATGTTTAACGAGTGGTTTGGCACCAATCCATGCAAGCGTACTAAAAAGAGCAGCATGGGCGTGCTTAGCACGTCGTTTGGCAGAAATCCACGTACGCGCTCTGTCAAAAGCAGCATGTGCATGGATAACTTGTGGTTTGGCAGAAAACAACGTCCGCGTCTACCAAAAAATGCATGTGCATGCTGAACAAGTTGTTTGGCACAAATCCATGCGCGGGTGCTAAAAAGAGCAGCATTGGCGTGCTTAGCACGTCGTTTGGCAGAAAACCTCGTGCGCGCTCTGCCAAAAGCAGCATGTGTCTGCATAATTTGTGGTTTGGCAGAAAACAACGTCCGCGTCTGCCAAAAGATGCATATGCATGCTTAACAAGTGGTTTGGCACAAATGCATGCGCGAGTGCTAAAAAGAGCAGCTTTGGCGTGCTTAGCACGCCGTTTGGCAGAAATCCAACGCGCGCTCTGACAAAAGCAGCATGTGCACGCATAACTTGTGGTTTTGCAGAAAACAACGTCCGCGTCTACCAAAAGATGCATGTGCATTCTTAACAAGTGGATTGGCACAAATGCATGCGCTGGTGCTGAAAAGAGCAGCATGAGCATACTTAGCACGTCGTTTGGAAGAAATCCACATGCGCGCTCTGCCAAAAGCACCATATCCATGCATAACTTCTGGTTTTGCAGAAAACAACCTCCGCGTCTACCAAAAGATGCATGTGCATGCTTAACAAGTGGTTTGGCACAAATGCATGCGCGGGTGCTAAAAAGAGCAGCATGGGCATGCTTAGCACGTCGTTTGGCAGAAATCCACGTGCGCGCTCTGCCTAAAGCAGCATGTGCATGCATAACTTGTGGTTTTGCAGAAAACAACCTCCGCGTCTACCAAAATACGCATGTGCATGCTTAACGAGTGGTTTGGCACAAATCCATGTACGGGTGCTAGAAAGAGCAGCATGGGCGTGCTTAGCACGTCGTTTCGCAGAATCCACGTGCGCGCTCTGCCAAAAGCAGTATGTGCATGGATAACTTGTGGTTTGGCCGGAAACAACGTCCGCGTCTACCAAAAAATGCATGTGCATGCTTAACAAGTTGTTTGGCACAAATCTATGCGCGGGTGCTAATAAGAGCAGCATGGGCGTGCTTAGCATGTCATTTGGCAGAAATCCACATGCGCGCTCTGCCAAAAGCAGCATGTGCATGGATAACTTGTGGTTTGGCAGAAAACAACGTCCGCGTCTACCAAAAGATGCATGTGCATGCTCAAGAAGTGGTTTGGCACAAATTAATGCGCGGGTGCTAAAAGGAGCAGCTTTGGCGTGCTTAGCACGTCGCTTGGCAGAAATCCACGTGCGCGCTCTGCCAAAAGCAGCATGTGCATGCATAACTTGTGGTATTGCAGAAAACAACGTCCGCGTCTCCCGAAAGATGCATGTGCATGCTCAAGAAGTGGTTTGGCACAAATTCATGCGCGGGTGCTAAAAGGAGCAGCTTTGGCATGCTTAGCACGTCGTTTGGCAGAAATCTACGTGCGCGCTCTGCCAAAAGCAGCATGTGCATGCATAACTTGTGGTTTTGCAGAAAACAACCTCCGCGTCTACGGAAGGATGCATGTGCATGCTTAACAAGTGGTTTGGCAAAATTCCTTGCGCGGGTGCTAATAAGAGCAGCTTGGGCATGGTTAGCACGTCGTTCGGCTGAAATCCACTTGCGCGCTCTGCCAAAAGCAGCATGTGTATGGATAACTTGTGGTTTGGCAGAAAACAACGTCCGCTTCAACCAAAAGATGCATGTGCATGCTTAAGAAGTGGTTCGGCGTAAATTCATGGGCGGGTGCTAAAAAGAGCAGCTTTGGCGTGCTTAGCACGTCGTTTGGCAGAAATCCACGCGCGCGCCCTGCCAAAAGCAGCATGTGCACGCATAACTTGTGGTTTTGCAGAAAACAACCTCCGCGTCTACCAAAAGATGCAGGTGCATTCTTAACAAGTGGTTTGGCACAAATGCATGCGCGGGTGCTGAAAAGAGCAGCATGAGCGTGCTTAGCACGTCGTTTGGCAGAAATCCACATGCGCGCTCTGCCAAAAGCAGCATATGCATGCATAACTTGTGGTTTTGCAGAAAACAACATCCGCGACTACCAAAAGATGCATGTGCATGCTTAACAAGTGGTTTGGCACAAATGCATACGCGGGTGCTAAAAAGAGCAGCATGGGCATGCTTAACACGTCGTTTGGCAGAAATGCACGTGCGCGCTCTGCCTAAAGCAGCATGTGCATGCATAACTTGTGGTTTTGCAGAAAACAACCTCCGCATCAACCAAAAGATGCATGTGCATGTTTAACGAGTGGTTTGGCACCAATCCATGCAAGCGTACTAAAAAGAGCAGCATGGGCGTGCTTAGCACGTCGTTTGGCAGAAATCCACGTACGCGCTCTGCCAAAAGCAGCATGTGCATGGATAACTTGTGGTTTGGCAGAAAACAACGTCCGCGTCTACCAAAAAATGCATGTGCATGCTGAACAAGTTGTTTGGCACAAATCCATGCGCGGGTGCTAAAAAGAGCAGCATTGGCGTGCTTAGCACGTCGTTTGGCAGAAATCCTCGTGCGCGCTCTGCCAAAAGCAGCATGTGTCTGCATAATTTGTGGTTTGGCAGAAAACAACGTCCGCGTCTGCCAAAAGATGCATATGCATGCTTAACAAGTGGTTTGGCACAAATGCATGCGCGAGTGCTAAAAAGAGCAGCTTTGGCGTGCTTAGCACGCCGTTTGGCAGAAATCCAACGCGCGCTCTGACAAAAGCAGCATGTGCACGCATAACTTGTGGTTTTGCAGAAAACAACGTCCGCGTCTACCAAAAGATGCATGTGCATTCTTAACAAGTGGTTTGGCACAAATGCATGCGCTGGTGCTGAAAAGAGCAGCATGAGCATACTTAGCACGTCGTTTGGAAGAAATCCACATGCGCGCTCTGCCAAAAGCACCATATGCATGCATAACTTCTGGTTTTGCAGAAAACAACCTCCGCGTCTACCAAAAGATGCATGTGCATGCTTAACAAGTGGTTTGGCACAAATGCATGCGCGGGTGCTAAAAAGAGCAGCATGGGCATGCTTAGCACGTCGTTTGGCAGAAATCCACGTGCGCGCTCTGCCTAAAGCAGCATGTGCATGCATAACTTGTGGTTTTGCAGAAAACAACCTCCGCGTCTACCAAAATATGCATGTGCATGCTTAACGAGTGGTTTGGCACAAATCCATGTACGGGTGCTAGAAAGAGCAGCATGGGCGTGCTTATCACGTCGTTTCGCAGAATCCACGTGCGCGCTCTGCCAAAAGCAGTATGTGCATGGATAACTTGTGGTTTGGCCGGAAACAACGTCCGCGTCTACCAAAAAATGCATGTGCATGCTTAACAAGTTGTTTGGCACAAATCTATGCGCGGGTGCTAATAAGAGCAGCATGGGCGTGCTTAGCATGTCATTTGGCAGAAATCCACATGCGCGCTCTGCCAAAAGCAGCATGTGCATGGATAACTTGTGGTTTGGCAGAAAACAACGTCCGCGTCTACCAAAAGATGCATGTGCATGCTCAAGAAGTGGTATGGCACAAATTAATGCGCGGGTGCTAAAAGGAGCAGCTTTGGCGTGCTTAGCACGTCGTTTGGCAGAAATCCACGTGCGCGCTCTGCCAAAAGCAGCATGTGCATGCATAAGTTGTGGTTTTGCAGAAAACAACCTCCGCGTCTACCAAAAGATGCATGTGCATTCTTAACAAGTGGTTTGGCACAAATGCATGCGCGGGTGCTGAAAAGAGCAGCATGAGCGTGCTTAGCACGTCGTTTGGCAGAAATCCACATGCGCGCTCTGCCAAAAGCGGCATATGCATGCATAACTTCTGGTTTTGCAGAAAACAACATCCGCGTCTACCAAAAGATGCATGTGCATACTTAGCAAGTGGTTTGGCACAAATGCATACGCGGGTGCCAAAACTAGCAGCATGGGCGTGCTTAACACGTCGTTTGGCAGAAATCCACGTGCGCGCTCTGCCTAAAGCAGCATGTGCATGCATAACTTGTGGTTTTGCAGAAAACAAACTCCGCGTCTACCAAAAGATGCATGTGCATGCTCAAGAAGTGGTTTGGCACAAATTAATGTGCGGGTGCTAAAAGGAGCAGCTTTGGCGTGCTTAGCACGTCGCTTGGCAGAAATCCACGTGCGCGCTCTGCCAAAAGCAGCATGTGCATGCATAACTTGTGGTTTTGCAGAAAACAACGTCCGCGTCTCCCGAAAGATGCATGTGCATGCTCAAGAAGTGTTTTGGCACAAATTCATGCGCGGGTGCTAAAAGGAGCAGCTTTGGCGTGCTTAGCACGTCGTTTGGCAGAAATCTACGTGCGCGCTCTGCCAAAAGCAGCATGTGCATGCATAACTTGTGGTTTTGCAGAAAACAACCTCCGCGTCTACGGAAGGATGCACGTGCATGCCTAACGAGTGGTTCGGCACAAATCCATGCGCGGGTGCTAAAAAGAGCAGCATGGGTGTGCTTAGCACGTCGTTTGACAGAAATTCACGTGTGCGCTCTGCCATAAGCAGCATGTGCATGGATAACTTGTTGTTTGGCAGAAAACAACGTCCGCGTCTACCAAAAGATGCATGTGCATGCTTAAGAAGTGGTTTGGCACTAATCCATGCGCGAGTGATTAAAAGAGCAGCTTTGGCGTGCTTATTACGCCGTTTGGCAGAAATCCAACGCGCGCTCTGACAAAAGCAGCATGTGCACGCATAACTTGTGGTTTTGCAGAAAACAACGTCCGCGTCTACCAAAAGATGCATGTGCATTCTTAACAAGTGGTTTGGCACAAATGCATGCGCGGGTGCTGAAAAGAGCAGCATGAACGTGCTTAGCACGTCCTTTGGAAGAAATCCACAAGCGCGCTCTGCCAAAAGTACCATATGCACGCATAACTTCTGGTTTTGCAGAAAACAACCTCCGCGTCTACCAAAAGATGCATGCGCATGCTTAACAAGTGGTTTGGCACAAATGAATGCGTGGTTGCTAAAAAGAGGAGCATGGGCGTGCTTAACACGTCGTTTGGCAGAAATCCACGTGCGCGCTCTGCCTAAAGCAGCATGTGCATGCATAACTTGTGGTTTTGCAGAAAACAACCTCTGCGTCTACCAAAGGATGCATGTGCATGCTTAACGAGTGGTTTGGCACAAATCCATGCACGGGTGCTAAAAAGAGCAGCATGGGCGTGCTTAGCATGTCGTTTCGCATAATCCACGTTGCCGCTCTTTCAAAAGCAGTATGTGCATGGATAACTTGTGGTTTGGCCGGAAACAACGACCGCGTCTACCAAGAAAAGCATGTGCATGCTTAACAAGTTGTTTGGCACAAATCTATGCGCGGGTGCTAAAAAGAGCAGCATTGGCGTGCTTAGCACGTCGTTTGGCAGAAATCCACGTGCGCGCTCTGCCAAAAGCAGTATGTGCATGGATAACTTGTGCTTTGGCAGAAAACAACGTCCGCGTCTGCCAAAAGATGCGTATGCATGCTTAACAAGTGGTGTGGCACAAATCCATGCGCGGGTGCTAATAAGAGCAGCATGGGCGTGCTTAGCACGCCGTTTGGTAGAAATCCAACGCGCGCTCTGACAAAAGCAGCATGTGCACGCATAACTTGTGGTTTTGCAGAAAACAACGTCCGCGTCTACCAAAAGATGCATGTGCATTCTTAACAAGTGGTTTGGCACAAATGCATGCGCGGGTGCTGAAAAGAGCAGCATGAGCGTGCTTAGCACGTCGTTTGGCAGAAATCCACATGCGCGCTCTGCCAAAAGCACCATATGCATGCATAACTTCTGGTTTTGCAGAAAGCAATCTCCGCGTCTACCAAAAGATGCATTTGCATGCTTAACAAGTGGTTTGGCACAAATGCATGCACGGGTGCTAAAAAGAGGAGCATGGGCACGCTTAACACGTCGTTTGGCGAAATCCACGGGCGCGCTCTGCCTAAAGCAGCATGTGCATGCATAACTTGTGGTTTTGCAGAAAACAACCTCCGTGTCTACCAAAGGATGCATGTGCATGCCTAACAAGTGTTTGGCACAAATCCATGCGCGGGTGCTAATAAGAGCAGCATGGGCGTGCTTAGCATGTCATTTGGCAGAAATCCACATGCGCGCTCTGCCAAAAGCATCATGTGCATGGATAACTTGTGGTTTGGCAGAAAACAACGTCCGCGTCTACCAAAAGATGCATGTGCATGCTCAAGAAGTGGTTTGGCACAAATTAATGCGCGGGTGCTAAAAGGAGCAGCTTTGGCATGCTTAGCACGTCGCTTGGCAGAAATCCACGTGCGCGCTCTGCCAAAAGCAGCATGTGCATGCATAACTTGTGGTTTTGCAGAAAACAACGTCCGCGTCTCCCGAAAGATGCATGTGCATGCTCAAGAAGTGGTTTGGCACAAATTCATGCGCGGGTGCTAAAAGGAGCAGCTTTGGCGTGCTTAGCACGTCGTTTGGCAGAAATCTACGTGCGCGCTCTGCCAAAAGCAGCATGTGCATGCATAACTTGTGGTTTTGCAGAAAACAACATCCGCGACTACCAAAAGATGCATGTTCATGCTTAACAAGTGGTTTGGCACAAATGCATGCGCGGGTGCTGAAAAGAGCAGCATGAGCGTGCTTAGCACGTCGTTTGGCAGAAATCCACATGCGCGCTCTGCCAAAAGCGGCATATGCATGCATAACTTCTGGTTTTGCAGAAAACAACATCCGCGTCTACCAAAAGATGCATGTGCATACTTAGCAAGTGGTTTGGCACAAATGCATACGCGGGTGCCAAAACTAGCAGCATGGGCGTGCTTAACACGTCGTTTGGCAGAAATCCACGTGCGCGCTCTGCCTAAAGCAGCATGTGCATGCATAACTTGTGGTTTTGCAGAAAACAAACTCCGCGTCTACCAAAAGATGCATGTGCATGCTCAAGAAGTGGTTTGGCACAAATTAATGCGCGGGTGCTAAAAGGAGCAGCTTTGGCGTGCTTAGCACGTCGCTTGGCAGAAATCCACGTGCGCGCTCTGCCAAAAGCAGCATGTGCATGCATAACTTGTGGTTTTGCAGAAAACAACGTCCGCGTCTCCCGAAAGATGCATGTGCATGCTCAAGAAGTGGTTTGGCACAAATTCATGCGCGGGTGCTAAAAGGAGCAGCTTTGGCGTGCTTAGCACGTCGTTTGGCAGAAATCTACGTGCGCGCTCTGCCAAAAGCAGCATGTGCATGCATAACTTGTGGTTTTGCAGAAAACAACCTCCGCGTCTACGGAAGGATGCATGTGCATGCTTAACAAGTGGTTTGGCAAAATTCCTTGCGCGGGTGCTAATAAGAGCAGCTTGGGCATGGTTAGCACGTCGTTCGTCTGAAATCCACTTGCGCGCTCTGCCAAAAGCAGCATGTGTATGGATAACTTGTGGTTTGGCAGAAAACAACGTCCGCTTCAACCAAAAGATGCATGTGCATGCTTAAGAAGTGGTTTGGCGTAAATTCATGGGCGGGTGCTAAAAAGAGCAGCTTTGGCGTGCTTAGCACGTCGTTTGGCAGAAATCCACGCGCGCGCCCTGCCAAAAGCAGCATGTGCACGCATAACTTGTGGTTTTGCAGAAAACAACGTCCGCGTCTACCAAAAGATGCAGGTGCATTCTTAACAAGTGGTTTGGCACAAATGCATGCGCGGGTGCTGGAAAGAGCAGCATGAGCGTGCTTAGCACGTCGTTTGGCAGAAATCCACATGCGCGCTCTGCCAAAAGCAGCATATGCATGCATAACTTCTGGTTTTGCAGAAAACAACATCCGCGACTACCAAAAGATGCATGTGCATGCTTAACAAGTGGTTTGGCACAAATGCATACGCGGGTGCTAAAAAGAGCAGCATGGGCATGCTTAACACGTCGTTTGGCAGAAATCCACGTGCGTGCTCTGCCTAAAGCAGCATGTGCATGCATAACTTGTGGTTTTGGAGAAAACAACCTCCGCGTCTACCAAAAGATGCATGTGCATGCTCAAGAAGTGGTTTGGCACAAATTAATGCGCGGGTGCTAAAAGGAGCAGCTTTGGCGTGCTTAGCACGTCGCTTGGCAGAAATCCACGTGCGCGCTCTGCCAAAAGCAGCATGTGCATGCATAACTTGTGGTTTTGCAGAAAACAACGTCCGCGTCTCCCGAAAAATGCATGTGCATGCTCAAGAAGTGGTTTGGCACAAATTCATGCGCGGGTGCTAAAAGGAGCAGCTTTGGCGTGCTTAGCACGTCGTTTGGCAGAAATCTACGTGCGCGCTCTGCCAAAAGCAGCATGTGCATGCATAACTTGTGGTTTTGCAGAAAACAACCTCCGCGTCTACGGAAGGATGCATATGCATGCTTAACAAGTGGTTTGGCACAAATGCATGCGCGAGTGCTAAAAAGAGCAGCTTTGGCGTGCTTAGCACGCCGTTTGGCAGAAATCCAACGCGCGCTCTGACAAAAGCAGCATGTGCACGCATAACTTGTGGTTTTGCAGAAAACAACGTCCGCGTCTACCAAAAGATGCATGTGCATTCTTAACAAGTGGTTTGGCACAAATGCATGCGCGGGTGCTGAAAAGAGCAGCATGAGCGTGTTTAGCACGTCGTTTGGCAGAAATCCACATGCGCGCTCTGCCAAAAGCACCATATGCATGCATAACTTCTGGTTTTGCAGAAAGCAATCTCCGCGTCTACCAAAAGATGCATTTGCATGCTTAACAAGTGGTTTGGCACAAATGCATGCACGGGTGCTAAAAAGAGGAGCATGGGCACGCTTAACACGTCGTTTGGCGAAATCCACGGGCGCGCTCTGCCTAAAGCAGCATGTGCATGCATAACTTGTGGTTTTGCAGAAAACAACCTCCGTGTCTACCAAAGGATGCATGTGCATGCTTAACAAGTGTTTGGCACAAATCCATGCGCGGGTGCTAATAAGAGCAGCATGGGCGTGCTTAGCATGTCATTTGGCAGAAATCCACATGCGCGCTCTGCCAAAAGCATCATGTGCATGGATAACTTGTGGTTTGGCAGAAAACAACGTCCGCGTCTACCAAAAGATGCATGTGCATGCTCAAGAAGTGGTTTGGCACAAATTAATGCGCGGGTGCTAAAAGGAGCAGCTTTGGCATGCTTAGCACGTCGCTTGGCAGAAATCCACGTGCGCGCTCTGCCAAAAGCAGCATGTGCATGCATAACTTGTGGTTTTGCAGAAAACAACGTCCGCGTCTCCCGAAAGATGCATGTGCATGCTCAAGAAGTGGTTTGGCACAAATTCATGCGCGGGTGCTAAAAGGAGCAGCTTTGGCGTGCTTAGCACGTCGTTTGGCAGAAATCTACGTGCGCGCTCTGCCAAAAGCAGCATGTGCATGCATAACTTGTGGTTTTGCAGAAAACAACATCCGCGACTACCAAAAGATGCATGTTCATGCTTAACAAGTGGTTTGGCACAAATGCATGCGCGGGTGCTGAAAAGAGCAGCATGAGCGTGCTTAGCACGTCGTTTGGCAGAAATCCACATGCGCGCTCTGGCAAAAGCGGCATATGCATGCATAACTTCTGGTTTTGCAGAAAACAACATCCGCGTCTACCAAAAGATGCATGTGCATACTTAGCAAGTGGTTTGGCACAAATGCATACGCGGGTGCCAAAACTAGCAGCATGGGCGTGCTTAACACGTCGTTTGGCAGAAATCCACGTGCGCGCTCTGCCTAAAGCAGCATGTGCATGCATAACTTGTGGTTTTGCAGAAAACAAACTCCGCGTCTACCAAAAGATGCATGTGCATGCTCAAGAAGTGGTTTGGCACAAATTAATGCGCGGGTGCTAAAAGGAGCAGCTTTGGCGTGCTTAGCACGTCGCTTGGCAGAAATCCACGTGCGCGCTCTGCCAAAAGCAGCATGTGCATGCATAACTTGTGGTTTTGCAGAAAACAACGTCCGCGTCTCCCGAAAGATGCATGTGCATGCTCAAGAAGTGGTTTGGCACAAATTCATGCGCGGGTGCTAAAAGGAGCAGCTTTGGCGTGCTTAGCACGTCGTTTGGCAGAAATCTACGTGCGCGCTCTGCCAAAAGCAGCATGTGCATGCATAACTTGTGGTTTTGCAGAAAACAACCTCCGCGTCTACGGAAGGATGCATGTGCATGCTTAACAAGTGGTTTGGCAAAATTCCTTGCGCGGGTGCTAATAAGAGCAGCTTGGGCATGGTTAGCACGTCGTTCGTCTGAAATCCACTTGCGCGCTCTGCCAAAAGCAGCATGTGTATGGATAACTTGTGGTTTGGCAGAAAACAACGTCCGCTTCAACCAAAAGATGCATGTGCATGCTTAAGAAGTGGTTTGGCGTAAATTCATGGGCGGGTGCTAAAAAGAGCAGCTTTGGCGTGCTTAGCACGTCGTTTGGCAGAAATCCACGCGCGCGCCCTGCCAAAAGCAGCATGTGCACGCATAACTTGTGGTTTTGCAGAAAACAACGTCCGCGTCTACCAAAAGATGCAGGTGCATTCTTAACAAGTGGTTTGGCACAAATGCATGCGCGGGTGCTGGAAAGAGCAGCATGAGCGTGCTTAGCACGTCGTTTGGCAGAAATCCACATGCGCGCTCTGCCAAACGCAGCATATGCATGCATAACTTCTGGTTTTGCAGAAAACAACATCCGCGACTACCAAAAGATGCATGTGCATGCTTAACAAGTGGTTTGGCACAAATGCATACGCGGGTGCTAAAAAGAGCAGCATGGGCATGCTTAACACGTCGTTTGGCAGAAATCCACGTGCGTGCTCTGCCTAAAGCAGCATGTGCATGCATAACTTGTGGTTTTGGAGAAAACAACCTCCGCGTCTACCAAAAGATGCATGTGCATGCTCAAGAAGTGGTTTGGCACAAATTAATGCGCGGGTGCTAAAAGGAGCAGCTTTGGCGTGCTTAGCACGTCGCTTGGCAGAAATCCACGTGCGCGCTCTGCCAAAAGCAGCATGTGCATGCATAACTTGTGGTTTTGCAGAAAACAACGTCCGCGTCTCCCGAAAGATGCATGTGCATGCTCAAGAAGTGGTTTGGCACAAATTCATGCGCGGGTGCTAAAAGGAGCAGCTTTGGCGTGCTTAGCACGTCGTTTGGCAGAAATCTACGTGCGCGCTCTGCCAAAAGCAGCATGTGCATGCATAACTTGTGGTTTTGCAGAAAACAACCTCCGCGTCTACGGAAGGATGCATATGCATGCTTAACAAGTGGTTTGGCACAAATGCATGCGCGAGTGCTAAAAAGAGCAGCTTTGGCGTGCTTAGCACGCCGTTTGGCAGAAATCCAAGGCGCGCTCTGACAAAAGCAGCATGTGCACGCATAACTTGTGGTTTTGCAGAAAACAACGTCCGCGTCTACCAAAAGATGCATGTGCATTCTTAACAAGTGGTTTGGCACAAATGCATGCGCTGGTGCTGAAAAGAGCAGCATGAGCATACTTAGCACGTCGTTTGGAAGAAATCCACATGCGCGCTCTGCCAAAAGCACCATATGCATGCATAACTTCTGGTTTTGCAGAAAACAACCTCCGCGTCTACCAAAAGATGCATGTGCATGCTTAACAAGTGGTTTGGCACAAATGCATGCGCGGGTGCTAAAAAGAGCAGCATGGGCATGCTTAGCACGTCGTTTGGCAGAAATCCACGTGCGCGCTCTGCCTAAAGCAGCATGTGCATGCATAACTTGTGGTTTTGCAGAAAACAACCTCCGCGTCTACCAAAATATGCATGTGCATGCTTAACGAGTGGTTTGGCACAAATCCATGTACGGGTGCTAGAAAGAGCAGCATGGGCGTGCTTAGCACGTCGTTTCGCAGAATCCACGTGCGCGCTCTGCCAAAAGCAGCATGTGCATGGATAACTTGTGGTTTGGCAGAAAACAACATCCGCGTCTACCAAAGGATGCATGTGCATGCTCAAGAAGTGGTATGGCACAAATTAATGCGCGGGTGCTAAAAGGAGCAGCTTTGGCGTGCTTAGCACGTCGCTTGGCAGAAATCCTCGTGCGCGCTCTGCCAAAAGCAGCATGTGCATGCATAACTTGTGGTTTGGCACAAATTCATTCGCGGGTGCTAAAAGGAGCAGTTTTGGCGTGCTTAGCACGTCGTTTGGCAGAAATCCACGTGCGCGCTCTGCCAAAAGCAGCATGTGCATGCATAAGTTGTGGTTTTGCAGAAAACAACCTCCGCGTCTACCAAAAGATGCATGTGCATTCTTAACAAGTGGTTTGGCACAAATGCATGCGCGGGTGCTGAAAAGAGCAGCATGAGCGTGCTTAGCACGTCGTTTGGCAGAAATCCACATGCGCGCTCTGCCAAAAGCGGCATATGCATGCATAACTTCTGGTTTTGCAGAAAACAACATCCGCGTCTACCAAAAGATGCATGTGCATACTTAGCAAGTGGTTTGGCACAAATGCATACGCGGGTGCCAAAACTAGCAGCATGGGCGTGCTTAACACGTCGTTTGGCAGAAATCCACGTGCGCGCTCTGCCTAAAGCAGCATGTGCATGCATAACTTGTGGTTTTGCAGAAAACAAACTCCGCGTCTACCAAAAGATGCATGTGCATGCTCAAGAAGTGGTTTGGCACAAATTAATGCGCGGGTGCTAAAAGGAGCAGCTTTGGCGTGCTTAGCACGTCGCTTGGCAGAAATCCACGTGCGCGCTCTGCCAAAAGCAGCATGTGCATGCATAACTTGTGGTTTTGCAGAAAACAACGTCCGCGTCTCCCGAAAGATGCATGTGCATGCTCAAGAAGTGGTTTGGCACAAATTCATGCGCGGGTGCTAAAAGGAGCAGCTTTGGCGTGCTTAGCACGTCGTTTGGCAGAAATCTACGTGCGCGCTCTGCCAAAAGCAGCATGTGCATGCATAACTTGTGGTTTTGCAGAAAACAACCTCCGCGTCTACGGAAGGATGCATGTGCATGCTTAACAAGTGGTTTGGCAAAATTCCTTGCGCGGGTGCTAATAAGAGCAGCTTGGGCATGGTTAGCACGTCGTTCGTCTGAAATCCACTTGCGCGCTCTGCCAAAAGCAGCATGTGTATGGATAACTTGTGGTTTTGCAGAAAACAACGTCCGCTTCAACCAAAAGATGCATGTGCATGCTTAAGAAGTGGTTTGGCGTAAATTCATGGGCGGGTGCTAAAAAGATCAGCTTTGGCGTGCTTAGCACGTCGTTTGGCAGAAATCCACGCGCGCGCCCTGCCAAAAGCAGCATGTGCACGCATAACTTGTGGTTTTGCAGAAAACAACGTCCGCGTCTACCAAAAGATGCAGGTGCATTCTTAACAAGTGGTTTGGCACAAATGCATGCGCGGGTGCTGGAAAGAGCAGCATGAGCGTGCTTAGCACGTCGTTTGGCAGAAATCCACATGCGCGCTCTGCCAAAAGCAGCATATGCATGCATAACTTCTGGTTTTGCAGAAAACAACATCCGCGACTACCAAAAGATGCATGTGCATGCTTAACAAGTGGTTTGGCACAAATGCATACGCGGGTGCTAAAAAGAGCAGCATGGGCATGCTTAACACGTCGTTTGGCAGAAATCCACGTGCGTGCTCTGCCTAAAGCAGCATGTGCATGCATAACTTGTGGTTTTGGAGAAAACAACCTCCGCGTCAACCAAAAGATGCATGTGCATGTTTAACGAGTGGTTTGGCACAAATCCATGCACGCGTGCTAAAAAGAGCAGCATGGGCGTGCTTAGCACGTCGTTTGGCAGAAATCCACGAGCGCGCTCTGCCAAAAGCAGCATGTGCATGGATAATTGTGGTTTGGCAGAAAACAACGTCCGCGTCTACCAAAAAATGCATGTGCATGCTGAACAAGTTGTTTGGCACAAATCCATGCGCGGGTGCTAAAAAGAGCAGCATTGGCGTGCTTAGCACGTCGTTTGGCAGAAATCCTCGTGCGCGCTCTGCCAAAAGCAGCATGTGTCTGCATAACTTGTGGTTTTGCAGAAAACAACCTCCGCGTCTACCAAAAGATGCACGTGCATGCTTAACGAGTGGTTCGGCACAAATACATGCGCGGGTGCTAAAAAGAGCAGGATGGGCGTGCTTAGCACGTCGTTTGGCAGAAATCCACGTGTGCGCTCTGCCAAAAGCAGCATGTGCATGGATAACTTGTTTGGCAGAAAACAACGTCCGCGTCTACCAAAAGATGCATGTGCATGCTTAAGAAGTGGTTTGGCACAAATCCATGCGCGAGTGCTAAAAAGAGCAGCTTTGGCGTGCTTAGCACGCCGTTTGGCAGAAATCCAACGCGCGCTCTGACAAAAGCAGCATGTACACGCATAACTTGTGGTATTGCAGAAAACAACGTCCGCGTCTACCAAAAGATGCATGTGCATTCTTAACAAGTGGTTTGGCGCAAATGCATGCGCTGGTGCTGAAAAGAGCAGCATGAGCATACTTAGCACGTCGTTTGGAAGAAATCCACATGCGCGCTCTGCCAAAAGCACCATATGCATGCATAACTTCTGGTTTTGCAGAAAACAACATCCGCGTCTACCAAAAGATGCATGTGCATGCTTAGCAAGTGGTTTGGCACAAATGCATACGCGGGTGCCAAACGAGCAGCATGGGCGTGCTTAACACGTCGTTTGGCAGAAATCCACGTGCGCGCTCTGCCTAAAGCAGCATGTGCATGCATAACTTGTGGTTTGGCAGAAAACAACGTCCGCGTCTGCCAAAAGATGCATATGCATGCTTAACAAGTGGTTTGGCACAAATGCATGCGCGGGTGCTAATAAGAGCAGCATGGGCGTGCTTAGCATGTTGTTTGGCAGAAATCCACATGCGGGCTCTGCGAAAAGCAGCCTGTGCATGGATAACTTGTGGTTTGGCAGAAAACAACGTCCACGTCTACCAAAAGATGCATGTGCATGCTTAAGAAGTGGTTTGGCACAAATCTATGCGCGGGTGGTAATAAGAGCAGCTTGGGCGTGGTTAGCACGTCGTTCTGCTCAAATCCACTTGCGCGCTCTGCCAAAAGCAGCATGTGTATGGATAACTTGTGGTTTGGCAGAAAACAACGTCCGCTTCAACCAAAAGATGCATGTGCATGCTTAAGAAGTGGTTTGGCGTAAATTCATGGGCGGGTGCTAAAAAGAGCAGCTTTGGCGTGCTTAGCACGTCGTTTGGCAGAAATCCACGCGCGCGCCCTGCCAAAAGCAGCATGTGCACACATAACTTGTGGTTTTGCAGAAAACAACGTCCGCGTCTACCAAAAGATGCAGGTGCATTCTTAACAAGTGGTTTGGCACAAATGCATGCGCGGGTGCTGAAAAGAGAAGCATGAGCGTGCTTACCACGTCGTTTGGCAGAAATCCACATGCGCGCTCTGCCAAAAGCAGCATATGCATGCATAACTTCTTGTTTTGCAGAAAACAACATCCGCGACTACCAAAAGATGTATGTGCATGCTTAACAAGTGGTTTGGCACAAATGCATACGCGGGTGCTAAAAAGAGCAGCATGGGCGTGCTTAACACGTCGTTTGGCAGAAATCCACGTGCGCGCTCTGCGCAAAGCAGCATGTGCATGCATAACTTGTGGTTTTGCAGTAAACAACCTCCGCGTCAACCAAAAGATGCATGTGCATGTTTAACGAGTGGTTTGGCACAAATCCATGCACGCGTGCTAAAAAGAGCAGCATGGGCGTGCTTAGCACGTGGTTTGGCAGAAATCCACGTGTGCGCTCTGCCAAAAGCAGCATGTGCATGGATAACTTGTGGTTTTGCAGAAAACAAGCTCCGCGTCTACCAAGAGATGCATGTGCATGCTTAACAAGTGGTTTGGCACAAATGCATGCGCGGGTGCTAAAAAGAGGAGCATGGGCGTGCTTAACACGTCCTTTGGCAGAAATCCACGTGCGCGCTCTGCCTAAAGCAGCATGTGCATGCATAACTTGTGGTTTTGCAGAAAACAAGCTCCGCGTCTACCAAAGGATGCATGTGCATGCTTAACAAGTGGTTTGGCACAAATGCATGCGCGGGTGCTAAAAAGAGCTGCATGGGCGTGCTTAACACGTCGTTTGGCAGAAATCCACGTGTGCGTCTGCCTAAAGCAGCATGTGCATGCATAACTTGTGGTTTTGCAGAAAACAACCTCCGCGTCTACCAAAAGATGCATGTGCATGCTTAACGAGTGGTTCGGCACAAATCCATGCGCATGTGCTAAAAAGAGCAGCATGGGCGTGCTTAGCACGTCGTTTGGCAGAAATCCACGTGTGCGCTCTGCCAAAAGCAGCATGTGCATGGATAATTTGTTGTTTGGCAGAAAACAACGTCCGCGTCTACCAAAAGATGCATGTGCATGCTTAAGAAGTGGTTTGCCACAAATCCATGCGCGAGTGCTAAAAAGAGCGGCTTTGGCGTGCTTAGCACGCCGTTTGGCAGAAATCCAACGCGCGCTCTGACAAAAGCAGCATGTTCAAGCATAACTTGTGGTTTTGCAGAAAACAACGTCCGCGTCTACCAAGAGATGCATGTGCATGCTTAACAAGTGGTTTGGCACAAATGCATGCGCGGGTGCTAAAAAGAGGAGCATGGGCGTGCTTAACACGTCCTTTGGCAGAAATCCACGTGCGCGCTCTGCCTAAAGCAGCATGTCCATGCATAACTTGTGGTTTTGCAGAAAACAAGCTCCACGTCTACCAAAGGATGCATGTGCATGCTTAACGAGTGGTTTGGCACAAATCCATGCACTGGTGCTAAAAAGAGCAGCATGGGCGTGCTTAGCACGTCGTTTCGCAGAATCCACGTGCGCGCTCTGCCAAAAGCAGTATGTGCATGGATAACTTGTGGTTTGGCCGGAAACAACGTCCGCGTCTACCAAAAAATGCATGTGCATGCTTAACAAGTTGTTTGGCACAAATCTATGCGCGGGTGCTAAAAAGAGCAGCATTGGCGTGCTTAGCACGACGTTTGGCAGAAATCCTCGTGCGCGCTCTGCCAAATGAGTATGTGCATGGATAACTTGTGGTTTGGCAGAAAACAACGTCCGCGTCTGCCAAAAGATGCGTATGCATGCTTAACAAGTGGTTCGGCACAAATCCATGCGCGGGTGCTAAAAGGAGCAGCTTTGGCGTGCTTAGCACGTCGTTTGGCAGAAATCTACGTGCGCGCTCTGCCAAAAGCAGCATGTGCATGCATAAGTTGTGGTTTTGCAGAAAACAACCTCCGCGTCTACCAAAAGAATGCATATGCATTCTTAACAAGTGGTTTGGCACAAATGCATGCGCGGGTGCTGAAAAGAGCAGCATGAGCGTGCTTAGCACGTCGTTTGGCAGAAATCCACATGCGCGCTCTGCCAAAAGCAGCATATGCATGCATAACTTCTGGTTTTGCAGAAAACAACATCCGCGTCTACCAAAAGATGCATGTGCATACTTAACAAGTGGTTTGGCACAAATGCATACGCGGGTGCTAAAAAGAGCAGCATGGGCGTGCTTAATACGTCGTTTGGCAGAAATCCACTTGCGCGCTCTGCCTAAAGCAGCATGTGCATGCATAACTTGTGGTTTTGCAGAAAACAACCTCCGCGTCAACCAAAAGATGCATGTGCATGCTTAACGAGTGGTTTGGCACAAATCCATGCACGCGTGCTAAAAAGAGCAGCATGGGCGTGCTTAGCACGTCGTTTGGCAGACATCCACGTGCGCGCTCTGCCAAAAGCAGCATGTGCATGGATAACTTGTGGTTTGGCAGAAAACAACATCCGCGTCTACCAAAAATGCATGTGCATGCTTAACAAGTTGTTTGGCACAAATCCATGCGCGGGTGCTAAAAAGAGCAGCATTGACGTGCTTAGCACGTCGTTTGGCAGAAATCCTCGTGCGCGCTCTGCCAAAAGCAGTATGTGCATGGATAACTTGTGGTTTGGCAGAAAACAACGTCCGCGTCTGCCAAAAGATGCGTATGCATGCTTAACAAGTGGTTTGGCACAAATCCATGCGCGGGTGCTAATAAGAGCAGCATGGGCGTGCCTAGCATGCCGTTTGGCAGAGATCCAACGCGCGCTCTGCCAAAAGCAGCATGTGTCTGCA
Organism: Dermacentor variabilis; assembly: GCF_050947875.1. Classification (NCBI taxonomy): domain Eukaryota; kingdom Metazoa; phylum Arthropoda; class Arachnida; order Ixodida; family Ixodidae; genus Dermacentor; species Dermacentor variabilis. The sequence goes on from NW_027460827.1 coordinate 130,552, forward strand.
TAATTTGTGGTTTGGCAGAAAACAACGTCCGCGTCTGCCAAAAGGTGCATATGCATGCTTAACAAGTCGTTTGGCACAAATCCATGCGCGGGTGCTAATAAGAGCAGCATGGGCGTGCTTAGCATGTCGTTTGGCAGAAATCCACATGCGGGCTCTGCGAAAAGCAGCCTGTGCATGGATAACTTATGGTTTGGCAGAAAACAACGTCCACGTCTGCCAAAAGATGCATGTGCATGCTTAAGAAGTGGTTTGGCACAAATCCATGCGCGGGTGCTAAAAAGAGCAGCTTTGGCGTGCTTAGCACGTAGTTTGGCAGAAATCCGCGTGCGCACTCTGCCAAAAGCAGCATGTGTCTGCATAATTTGTGGTTTGGCAGAAAACAACGTCCGCGTCTGCCAAAAGGTGCATATGCATGCTTAACAAGTCGTTTGGCACAAATCCATGCGCGGGTGCTAATAAGAGCAGCATGGGCGTGCTTAGCATGTCGTTTGGCAGAAATCCACATGCGGGCTCTGCGAAAAGCAGCCTGTGCATGGATAACTTATGGTTTGGCAGAAAACAACGTCCACGTCTGCCAAAAGATGCATGTGCATGCTTAAGAAGTGGTTTGGCACAAATCCATGCGCGCGTGCTAAAAAGAGCAGCTTTGGCGTGCTTAGCACGTAGTTTGGCAGAAATCCGCGTGCGCACTCTGCCAAAAGCAGCATGTGTCTGCATAATTTGTGGTTTGGCAGAAAACAACGTCCGCGTCTGCCAAAAGGTGCATATGCATGCTTAACAAGTCGTTTGGCACAAATCCATGCGCGGGTGCTAATAAGACCAGCATTGGCGTGCTTAGCACGTCGTTTGGCAGAAATCCTCGTGCGCACTCTGCCAAATGAGTATGTGCATGGATAACTTGTGGTTTGGCAGAAAACAACGTCCGCGTCTGCCAAAAGATGCGTATGCATGCTTAACAAGTGGTTCGGCACAAATCCATGCGCGGGTGCTAAAAGGAGCAGCTTTGGCGTGCTTAGCACGTCGTTTGGCAGAAATCTACGTGCGCGCTCTGCCAAAAGCAGCATGTGCATGCATAAGTTGTGGTTTTGCAGAAAACAACCTCCGCGTCTACCAAAAGATGCATGTGCATTCTTAACAAGTGGTTTGGCACAAATGCATGCGCGGGTGCTGAAAAGAGCAGCATGAGCGTGCTTAGCGCGTCGTTTGGCAGAAATCCACGTGTGCGTCTGCCTAAAGCAGCATGTGCATGCATAACTTGTTGTTTTGCAGAAAACAACCTCCGCGTCTACCAAAAGATGCACGTGCATGCCTAACGAGTGGTTCGGCACAAATCCATGCGCGGGTGCTAAAAAGAGCAGCATGGGCGTGCTTAACACGTCGTTTGGCAGAAATCCACGTGCGCGCTCTGCCTAAAGCAGCATGTGCATGCATAACTTGTGGTTTTGCAGAAAACAACCTCCGCGTCAACCAAAAGATGCATGTGCATGCTTAACGAGTGGTTTGGCACAAATCCATGCGCGAGTGCTAAAATCAGCAGCTTTGGCGTGCTTAGCACGCCGTTTGGCAGAAATCCAACGCGCGCTCTGACAAAAGCAGCATGTGCACGCATAACTTGTGGTTTTGCAGAAAACAACGTCCGCGTCTACCAAAAGATGCATGTGCATGCTTAACAAGTGGTTCGGCACAAATGCATGCGCGGGTGCTAAAAAGAGGAGCATGGGCGTGCTTAACACGTCCTTTGGCAGAAATCCACGTGCGCGCTCTGCCTAAAGCAGCATGCGCATGCATAACTTGTGGTTTTGCAGAAAACAACCTCCGCGTCTACCAAAGGATGCATGTGCATGCTTAACGAGTGGTTTGGCACAAATCCATGCACGGGTGCTTAAAAGAGCAGCATGGGCGTGCTTAGCACGTCGTTCTGCTCAAATCCACTTGCGCGCTCTGCCAAAAGCAGCATGTGTATGGATAACTTGTGGTTTGGCAGAAAACAACGTCCGCTTCAACCAAAAGATGCATGTGCATGCTTAAGAAGTGGTTTGGCGTAAATTCATGGGCGGGTGCTAAAAAGAGCAGCTTTGGCGTGCTTAGCACGTCGTTTGGCAGAAATCGACGCGCGCGCCCTGCCAAAAGCAGCATGTGCACGCATAACTTGTGGTTTTGCAGAAAACAACGTCCGCGTCTACCAAAAGATGCAGGTGCATTCTTAACAAGTGGTTTGGCACAAATGCATGCGCGGGTGCTGAAAAGAGCAGCATGAGCGTGCTTACCACGTCGTTTGGCAGAAATCCACATGCGCGCTCTGCCAAAAGCAGCATATGCATGCAGAACTTCTGGTTTTGCAGAAAACAACATCCGCGACTACCAAAAGATGTATGTGCATGCTTAACAAGTGGTTTGGCACAAATGCATACGCGGGTGCTAAAAAGAGAAGCATGGGCGTGCTTAACACGTCGTTTGGCAGAAATCCACGTGCGCGCTCTGCCTGAAGCAGCATGTGCATGCATAACTTGTGGTTTTGCAGAAAACAACCTCCGCGTCAACCAAAAGATGCATGTGCATGCTTAACGAGTGGTTTGGCACAAATCCATGCACGCGTGCTAGAAAGAGCAGCATGGGCGTGCTTAGCACGTCGTTTGGCAGAAATCCACGTGCGCGCTCTGCCAAAACCAGCATGTGCATGGATAACTTGTGGTTTGGCAGAAAACAACGTCCGCGTCTACCAAAAAATGCATGTGCATGCTGAACAAGTTGTTTGGCACAAATCCATGCGCGGGTGCTAAAAAGAGCAGCATTGGCGTGCTTAGCGCGTCGTTTGGCAGAAATCCTCGTGCGCGCTCTGCCAAAAGCAGCATGTGTCTGCATAATTTGTGGTTTGGCAGAAAACAACGTCTGCGTCTGCCAAAAGATGCATATGCATGCTTAACAAGTGGTTTGGCACAAATCCATGCGCGGGTGCTAAACAGAGCAGCATTGGCGTGCTTAGCACGTCGTTTGGCAGAAATCCACATGCGCGCTCTGCCAAAAGCGGCATGTGCCTGCATAACTTGTGGTTTGGCAGAAAACAACCTCCGCGTCTACCAAAAGATGCATGTGCATGCTTAACAAGTGGTTTGGCACAAATGCATGCGGGGGTGCTAAAAAGAGCTGCATGGGCGTGCTTAACATGTCGTTTGGCAGAAATCCACGTGTGCGTCTGCCTAAAGCAGCATGTGTATGCATAACTTGTGGTTTTGCAGAAAACAACCTCCGCGTCTACCAAAAGATGCATGTGCATGCTTAACGAGTGGTTCGGCACAAATCCATGCGTGGGTGCTAAAAAGAGCAGCATGGGAGTGCTTAGCACGTCGTTTGGCAGAAATCCACGTGTGCGCTCTGCCAAAAGCAGCATGTGCATGGATAATTTGTTGTTTGGCAGAAAACAACGTCCGCGTCTACCAAAAGATGCATGTGCATGTTTAAGAAGTGGTTTGGCACAAATCTATGCGCGGGTGCTAATAAGAGCAGCTTGGGCGTGGTTAGCACGTCGTTCGGCTCAAATCCACTTGCGCGCTCTGCCAAAAGCAGCATGTGTATGGATAACTTGTGGTTTGGCAGAAAACAACGTCCGCTTCAACCAAAAGTTGCATGTGCATGCTTAAGAAGTGGTTTGGCGTGAATTCATGGGCGGGTGCTAAAAAGAGCAGCTTTGGCGTGCTTAGCACGTCGTTTGGCAGAAATCGACGAGCGCGCCCTGCCAAAAGCAGCATGTGCACGCATAACTTGTGGTTTTGCAGAAAACAACGTCCGCGTCTGCCAAAAGATGCAGGTGCATTCTTAACAAGTGGTTTGGCACAAATGCATGCGCGGGTGCTGAAAAGAGCAGCATGAGCGTGCTTACCACGTCGTTTGGCAGAAATCCACATGCGCGCTCTGCCAAAAGCAGCATATGCATGCATAACTTCTGGTTTTGCAGAAAACAACATCCGCGACTACCAAAAGATGTATGTGCATGCTTAACAAGTGGTTTGGCGCAAATGCATACGCGGGTGCTAAAAAGAGCAGCATGGGCGTGCTTAACACGTCGTTTGGCAGAAATCCACGTGCGCGCTCTGCCTAAAGCAGCATGTGCATGCATAACTTGTGGTTTTGCAGAAAACAACCTCCGCGTCAACCAAAAGATGCATGTGCATGCTTAACGAGTGGTTTGGCACAAATCCATGCACGCGTGCTAAAAAGAGCAGCATGGGCGTGCTTAGCACGTCGTTTGGCAGAAATCCACGTGCGCGCTCTGCCAAAGGCAGCATGTGCATGGATAATTGTGGTTTGGCAGAAAACAACGTCCGCGTCTACCAAAAAATGCATGTGCATGCTGAACAAGTTGTTTGGCACAAATCCATGCGCGGGTGCTAAAAAGAGCAGCATTGGCGTGCTTAGCACGTCGTTTGGCAGAAATCCTCGTGCGCGCTCTGCCAAAAGCAGCATGTGTCTGCATAATTTGTGGTTTGGCAGAAAACAACGTCTGCGTCTGCCAAAAGATGCATATGCATGCTTAACAAGTGGTTTGGCACAAATCCATGCGCGGGTGCTAAACAGAGCAGCATTGGCGTGCTTAGCACGTCGTTTGGCAGAAATCCACATGCGCGCTCTGCCAAAAGCGGCATGTGCCTGCATAACTTGTGGTTTTGCAGAAAACAACCTCCGCGTCTACCAAAAGATGCATGTGCATGCTTAACGAGTGGTTCGGCACAAATCCATGCGCGGGTGCTAAAAAGAGCAGCATGGGAGTGCTTAGCACGTCGTTTGGCAGAAATCCACGTGTGCGCTCTGCCAAAAGCAGCATGTGCATGGATAATTTGTTGTTTGGCAGAAAACAACGTCCGCGTCTACCAAAAGATGCATGGGCATGCTTAAGAAGTGGTTTGCCACAAATCCATGCGCGAGTGCTAAAAAGAGCAGCTTTGGCGTGCTTAGCACGCCGTTTGGCAGAAATCCAACGCGCGCTCTGACAAAAGCAGCATGTGCACGCATAACTTGCGGTTTTGCAGAAAACAACGTCCGCTTCAACCAAAAGTTGCATGTGCATGCTTAAGAAGTGGTTTGGCGTGAATTCATGGGCGGGTGCTAAAAAGAGCAGCTTTGGCGTGCTTAGCACGTCGTTTGGCAGAAATCGACGAGCGCGCCCTGCCAAAAGCAGCATGTGCACGCATAACTTGTGGTTTTGCAGAAAACAACGTCCGCGTCTGCCAAAAGATGCAGGTGCATTCTTAACAAGTGGTTTGGCACAAATGCATGCGCGGGTGCTGAAAAGAGCAGCATGAGCGTGCTTACCACGTCGTTTGGCAGAAATCCACATGCGCGCTCTGCCAAAAGCAGCATATGCATGCATAACTTCTGGTTTTGCAGAAAACAACATCCGCGACTACCAAAAGATGTATGTGCATGCTTAACAAGTGGTTTGGCGCAAATGCATACGCGGGTGCTAAAAAGAGCAGCATGGGCGTGCTTAACACGTCGTTTGGCAGAAATCCACGTGCGCGCTCTGCCTAAAGCAGCATGTGCATGCATAACTTGTGGTTTTGCAGAAAACAACCTCCGCGTCAACCAAAAGATGCATGTGCATGCTTAACGAGTGGTTTGGCACAAATCCATGCACGCGTGCTAAAAAGAGCAGCATGGGCGTGCTTAGCACGTCGTTTGGCAGAAATCCACGTGCGCGCTCTGCCAAAGGCAGCATGTGCACGGATAATTGTGGTTTGGCAGAAAACAACGTCCGCGTCTACCAAAAAATGCATGTGCATGCTGAACAAGTTGTTTGGCACAAATCCATGCGCGGGTGCTAAAAAGAGCAGCATTGGCGTGCTTAGCACGTCGTTTGGCAGAAATCCAACGCGCGCTCTGACAAAAGCAGCATGTGCACGCATAACTTGTGGTTTTGCAGAAAACAACGTCCGCGTCTACCAAAAGATGCATGTGCATGCTTAACAAGTGGTTTGGCACAAATGCATGCGCGGGTGCTAAAAAGAGGAGCATGGGCATGCACGTCCTTTGGCAGAAATCCACGTGCGCCCTCTGCCTAAAGCAGCATGTGCATGCATAACTTGTGGTTTTGCAGAAAACAACCTCCGCGTCTACCAAAGGATGCATGTGCATGCTTAACGAGTGGTTTGGCACAAATCCATGCACGGGTGCTAAAAAGAGCAGCATGGGCGTGCTTAGCACGTCGTTTCGCAGAATCCATGTGCGCGCTCTGCCAAAAGCAGTATGTGCATGGATAACTTGTGGTTTGGCCGGAAACAACGTCCGCGTCTACCAAAAAATGCATGTGCATGCTTAACAAGTTGTTTGGCACAAATCTATGCGCGGGTGCTAAAAAGAGCAGCATTCGCGTGCTTAGCACGTCGTTTGGCAGAAATCCTCGTGCGCGCTCTGCCAAAAGCAGTATGTGCATGGATAACTTGTGGTTTGGCAGAAAACAACGTCCGCGTCTGCCAAAAGTTGCGTATGCATGCTTAACAAGTGGTTTGGCACAAATCCATGCGCGGGTGCTAATAAGAGCAGCATGGGCGTGCTTAGCATGTCATTTGGCAGAAATCCACATGCGCGCTCTGCCAAAAGCAGCATGTGCATGGATAACTTGTGGTTTGGCAGAAAACAACGTCCGCGTCTACCAAAAGATGCATGTGCATGCTCAAGAAGTGGTTTGGCACAAATTATTGCGCGGTGGCTAAAAGGAGCAGCTTTGGCGTGCTTAGCACGTCGATTGGCAGAAATCCACGTGCGCGCTCTGCCAAAAGCAGCTTGTGCATGCATAACTTGTGGTTTTGCAGAAAACAACGTCCGCTACTACCGAAAGATCCATGTGCATGCTAAAGAAGTGGTTTGGCACACATTCATGCGCGGGTGCTAAAAGGAGCAGCTTTGGCGTGCTTAGTACGTCGTTTGGCAGAAATCTACGTGCGCGCTCTGCCAAAAGCAGCATGTGTCTGCATAATTTGTGGTTTTGCAGAAAACAACCTCCGCGTCTACCAAAAGATGCATGTGCATTCTTAACAAGTGGTTTGGCACAAATGCATGCGCGGGTGCTGAAAAGAGCAGCATGAGCGTGCTTAGCACGTCGTTTGGCAGAAATCCACATGCGCGCTCTGCCAAAAGCAGCATATGCATGCATAACTTGTGGTTTGGCAGAAAACAACGTCCGCGTCTACCAAAAAATGCATGTGCATGCTTAACAAGTTGTTTGGCACAAATCCATGCGTGGGTGCAAAAAGAGCAGCATTGACGTGCTTAGCACGTCGTTTGGCAGAAATCTACGTACGCGCTCTGCCAAAAGCAGCATGTGTCTGCATAATTTGTGGTTTGGCAGAAAACAACGTCCGCGTCTGCCAAAAGATGCATATGCATGCTTAACAAGTGGTTTGGCACAAATGCATGCGCGGGTGCTAATAAGAGCAGCATGGGCGTGCTTAGCATGTCGTTTGGCAGAAATCCACATGCGGGCTCTGCGAAAAGCAGCCTGTGCATGGATAACTTGTGGTTTGGCAGAAAACAACGTCCACGTCTACCAAAAGGTGCATGTGCATGCTTAAGAAGTGGTTTGGCACAAATCTATGTGCAGGTGGTAATAAGAGCAGCTTCGGCGTGGTTAGCACGTCGTTCGGCTCAAATCCACTTGCGCGCTCTGCCAAAAGCAGCATGTGTATGGATAACTTGTGGTTTGGCAGAAAACAACGTCCGCTTCAACCAAAAGATGCATGTGCATGCTTAAGAAGTGGTTTGGCGTAAATTCATGGGCGGGTGCTAAAAAGAGCAGCTTTGGCGTGCTTAGCACGTCGTTTGGCAGAAATCCACGCGCGCGCCCTGCCAAAAGCAGCATGTGCACGCATAACTTGTGGTTTTGCAGAAAACAACGTCCGCGTCTACCAAAAGATGCAGGTGCATTCTTAACAAGTGGTTTGGCACAAATGCATGCGCGGGTGCTGAACAGAGCAGCATGAGCGTGCTTAGCACGTCGTTTGGCAGAAATCCACATGCGCGCTCTGCCAAAAGCAGCATATGCATGCATAACTTCTGGTTTTGCAGAAAACAACATCCGCGACTACCAAAAGATGCATGTGCATGCTTAACAAGTGGTTTGGCACAAATGCATACGCGGGTGCTAAAAAGAGCAGCGTGGGCATGCTTAACACGTCGTTTGGCAGAAATCCACGTGCGTGCTCTGCCTAAAGCAGCATGTGCATGCATAACTTGTGGTTTTGGAGAAAACAACCTCCGCGTCAACCAAAAGATGCATGTGCATGTTTAACGAGTGGTTTGGCACAAATCCATGCACGCGTGCTAAAAAGAGCAGCATGGGCGTGCTTAGCACGTCGTTTGGCAGAAATCCACGTGCGCGCTCTGCCAAAAGCAGCATGTGCATGGATAACTTGTGGTTTTGCAGAAAACAACGTCCGCGTCTACCAAAAAATGCATGTGCATGCTGAACAAGTTGTTTGGCACAAATCCATGCGCGGGTGCTAAAAAGAGCAGCATTGGCGTGCTTAGCACGTCGCTTGGCAGAAATCCGCGTGCGCGCTCTGCCAAAAGCAGCATGTGTCTGCATAATTTGTGGTTTGGCAGAAAACAACGTCCGCGTCTGCCAAAAGATGCATATGCATGCTTAACAAGTGGTTTGGCACAAATGCATGCGCGGGTGCTAAAAAGATCTGCATGGGCGTGCTTAACACGTCGTTTGGCAGAAAGCCACGTGTGAGTCTGCCTAAAGCAGCATGTGCATGCTTAACTTGTGGTTTTGCAGAAAACAACCTCCGCGTCTACCAAAAGATGCACGTGCATGCTTAACGAGTGGTTCGGCACAAATCCATGCGCGGGTGCTAAAAAGAGCAGCATGCGCGTGCTTAGCACGTCGTTTGGCAGAAATCCACGTGTGCGCTCTGCCAAAAGCAGCATGTGCATGCATAACTTGTGGTTTTGCAGAAAACAACGTCCGCGTCTACCGAAAGATGCATGTGCATGCTCAAGAAGTGGTATGGCACAAATTCATGCGCGGGTGCTAAAAGGAGCAGCTTTGGCGTGCTTAGCACGTCGTTTGGCAGAAATCTACGTGCGCGCTCTGCCAAAAGCAGCATGTGCATGCATAACTTGTGGTTTTGCAGAAAACAACCTCCGCGTATACGGAAGGATGCATGTGCATGCTTAAGAAGTGGTTTGGCAAAATTCGTTGCGCGGGTGCTAATAAGAGCAGCTTGGGCGTGGTTAGCACGTCGTTCGGCTGAAATCCACTTGCGCGCTCTGCCAAAAGCAGCATGTGTATGGATAACTTGTGGTTTGGCAGAAAACAACGTCCGCTTCAACCAAAAGATGCATGTGCATGCTTAAGAAGTGGTTTGGCGTATATTCATGGGCGGGTGCTAAAAAGAGCAGCTTTGGCGTGCTTAGCACGTCATTTGGCAGAAATCCACGCGCGCGCCCTGCCAAAAGCAGCATGTGCACGCATAACTTGTGGTTTTGCAGAAAACAACGTCCGCGTCTACCAAAAGATGCAGGTGCATTCTTAACAAGTGGTTTGGCACAAATGCATGCGCGGGTGCTAAAAAGAGCAGCATGGGCATGCTTAGCATGTCATTTGGCAGAAATCCACATGCGCGCTCTGCCAAAAGCAGCATGTGCATGGATAACTTGTGGTTTGGCAGAAAACAACATCCGCGTCTGCCAAAAGATGCATGTGCATGCTCAAGAAGTGGTTTGGCACAAATTAATGTGCGGGTGCTAAAAGGAGCAGCTTTGGCGTGCTTAGCACGTCGCTTGGCAGAAATCCACGTGCGCGCTCTGCCAAAAGCAGCATGTGCATTGATAACTTGTGGTTTTGCAGAAAACAACGTCCGCGTCTACCGAAAGATGCATGTGCATGCTCAAGAAGTGGTTTGGCACAAATTCATGCGCGGGTGCTAAAAGGAGCAGCTTTGGCGTGCTTAGCACGTCGTTTGGCAGAAATCTACGTGCGCGCTCTGCCAAAAGCAGCATGTGTATGCATAACTTGTGGTTTTGCAGAAAACAACCTTCGCGTCTACGGAAGGATGCATGTAAATGCTTAATAAGTGGTTTGGCAAAATTCCTTGCGCGGGTGCTAATAAGAGCAGCTTGGGCATCGTTAGCACGTCGTTTGGCAGAAATTCATTTGCGCGCTCTGCCAAAAGCAGCATGTGTATGGATAACTTGTGGTTTGGCAGAAAACAACGTCCGCTTCAAGCAAAAGATGCATGCGCATGCTTAAGAAGTGGTTTGGCATAAATTCATGGGCGGGTGCTAAATTAAGCAGCTTTGGCGTGCTTAGCACGTCGCTTGGCAGAAATCCACGCGCGCGCTCTGCCAAAAGCAGCATGTGCACGCATAACTTGTGGTTTTGCAGAAAACAACGTCCGCGTCTTCCAAAAGACGCATGTGCATTCTTAACAAGTGGTTTGGCACAAATGCATGCGCGGGTGCTGAAAAGAGCAGCATGAGCGTGCTTAGCACGTCGTTTGGAAGAAATCCACATGCGCGCTCTGCCAAAAGCACCATATGCATGCATACCTTCTGGTTTTGCAGAAAACAACCTCCGCGTCTACCAAAAGATGCATGTGCATGCTTAACAAGTGGTTTGGCACAAATGCATGCGCGGGTGCTAAAAAGAGGAGCATGGGCGTGCTTAACACGTCGTTTGGCAGAAATCCACGTGCGCGCTCTGCCAAAAGCAGCATGTGCATGCTTAACTTGTGGTTTGGCAGAAAACAACGTGCGCGTCTACAGAAAGATGCATGTGCATGCTTAACAGGTGGTTAACAACGAACAGATGCGCGGGTGCTGAAAAGAGCAGCATGGGCGTGCTTGGCACGTCGTTTGGCAGAAATCCACATGCGCTCTCTGCCAAAAGCAGCATGTGCATGCATAACATGTGGTTTTGCAGAAAACAACCTCCGCGTCTACCAAAGGATGCATGTGCATGCTTAACGAGTGGTTTGGCACAAATCCATGCACGGGTGCTAAAAAGAGCAGCATGGGCGTGCTTAGCACGTCGTTTCGCAGAATCCACGTGCGCGCTCTGCCAAAAGCAGTATGTGCATGGATAACTTGTGGTTTTGCGGAAAACAACCTCCGCGTCTACGTAATGATGCATGTGCATGCTTAACAAGTGGTTTGGCACAAATCCATACACGGGTGCTAATAAGAGCAGCATGGGCGTGCTTAGCACGTCGTTTGGCAGAAATCCACATGCGCGCTCTCCCAAAAGCAGCATGTGCATGGATAACTTGTGGTTTGGCAGAAAACAACGTCCGCGTCTACCAAAAGATGCATGTGCATGCTAAAGAAGTGGTTTAGCACAAATTCATGCGCGGGTGCTAAAAAGAGCAGCTTTGGCGTCGTTTGGCAGAACTCCACGTGCGCGCTCTCCCAAGAGCAGCAGGTGCACGCATAACTTGTGGTTTGGTAGAAAACAACGTCCGCACCTACCAAAAGATGCATGTTCATTCTTAAGAAGTGGTTTGGCACAAATCCATGCGCGGGTGCTCAAAAGAGCAGCATGGGCTTGCTTAGCACGTTGTTTGGCAGAAATCCACGTGCCCGCTCTGCCAAAAACAGCATGTGCATGGATAACTTGTGGTTTGGCAGAAAACAACGTGCGCGTCTACGGAAAGATGCCTGTGCATGCTTAACAAGTGGGTCGGCACAAATCGATGCGCGTTTGCTGAAAAGAGCAGCATGAGCGTGCCTAGCACGTCGTTTCGCAGGAATGCACGTGCGCGCTCTGCCAAAAGCAGCATGTGCATTCTAAACTTGTGGTTTGGCAGAGAACAACGCCGGGTCTACCAAAATATGCATGTGCTTGCTTAACAAGTTGTTTACCACAAATCGATGCGCGTGTGCTGAAAAGAGCAGCATGGGCGTGCTTAGCACGTGGTTTGGTAGAAATCCACGTGCGCGCTCTTCCAAAATCAGCATGCGAATTCTTAACTTGTAGTTTTGCAGAAAACAACGTCCGCATCTTCGCAAAGATGCATGTGCATGCTTAACAAGTTGTTTACCACAAATCCATGCGCGTGTGCTAAAAAGAGCACCATGGGCGTGCTTGGCACGTCGTTTGGCAGAAATCCACATGCGCGCTTTGCCAAAAGCAGCAAGTGCATGCATAACGTGTGGTTTGGCAGAAAACAACGTGCGCGTCTACGGAAAGGTGCATGTGCATGCTTAACAAGTGGTTTGGCACAAATCGATGCGCGTGTGCTGAAAAGAGCAGTAAGGGCGTTCTTAGCACGTGGTTTGGTAGAAATGAAAATGTGCGCTCTGCCAAAAGCAGCACGTGCATGCTTAACTTGTGGTTTGAAAGAAAACAGCGTCCGCGTCTACCGAAAGATGCGTGTGCATGCTTAACAACTTGTTTACCACAAATCCATGCGCGTGTGCTGATAAGAGCAGCATGGGCGTGCTTAGCACGTTGTTTGGCACAAATCCACACGCGCGCTCTGCCAAAAGCAGCATGTGCACGGATAACTTGTGGTTTGGCAGAAAACAACGTCCGAGTCTACCAAAAGATGCATGTGCATGCTAAAGAAGTGGTTTGGCACAAATTCATGCGCGGGTGCTAAAAAGAGCAGCTTTGGCGTCGTTTGGCAGAAATCCACGTGCGCGCTCTGCCAAAAGCAGCAGGTGCACGCATAACTTGTGGTTTCGCAGAAAACAACGTCCGCGCCTTCCAAAAGATGCATGTGCATTCTTAAGAAGTGGTTTGGTACAAATCCATGCGCTGGTGCTAAAAAGAGCAGCTTTGGCCTGCTTAGCGCGTCGTTTGGTAGCAATCCACGTGCGCGCTCTGCCAAAAGCTGCATGTGCATGCATAACTTGTGGTTTGGCAGAAAACAACGTGCGCGTCTACGGAAAGATGCCTGTGCATGCTTAACAAGTGGTTCAGCACAAACCGATGCGCGTTTGCTGAAAAGAGCAGCATGAGCGTGCCTAGCACGTCGTTTGGCAAAAATCCACGTGCGCGCTCTGCCAAAAGCAGCATGTGCATTCTAAACTTGTGGTTTGGCAGAAAACAACGTCGCGTCTACCAAAATATGCATGTGCTTGCTTACCAAGTTGTTTACCACAAATGGATGCGCGTGCCCTGAAAAGAGCAGCAAGGGCGTGCTTAGCACGTGGTTTGGTAGAAATCAAAATGCGCGCTCGGCCAAAAGCAGCATGTGCATGCTTAACTTGTGGTTTGGCAGAAAACAACGTCCCCGACTACCGAAAGATGCATGTGCCTGCTTAACAACTTGTTTACCACAAATCCATGCGCGGGTGCTAAAAACAGCATCGTCATGCTTAGCACGTCGTTTGGTAGAAATCCACGTCCGCGTTCTGCCAAAAGCACCATTTGCATGCATATCTTGTGGTTTTGCAGAAAACAACGTCCGCGTCTACCAATAGATGCATGTGCATGCTTAAAACGCGTTTTGGCACTGATCCGTGCGCGGGTGCTAAAAATAGCAGCATCGGCATGCTTTGCACGTCGTTTGGTAGAAATCCACGTCGCCTTCTGCCAAAAGCACCATTTGCATCCATATCTTGTGGTTTTGCAGAAAACAACGTCCGCGTCTACCAAAAGATGCATGTGCATGCTTAACAAGCGTTTTGGCACAAATCCATGCGCGGGTGCCAAAAAGAGCAGCATCGGCATGCTTTGCACGTCGTTTGGTAGAAATCCACGTGCGCTTTCTGCCAAAAGCACCATTTGCATCCATATCTGGTGGCTCTGCAGAAAACAACGTCCGCGTCTACCAAAAGTTGCATGTGCTTGCTTAACAAGCGTTTTGGCACAAATCCATGCGCGGGTGCTAAGAGCAGCATCGGCATGCTTAGTACGTCGTTTGGTTGAAATACACGCGCGCGTTCTGCCAAAAGCACCATTTGCATGCATATCTTGTGGTTTTGCAGAAAACAACGTCCGCGTCTACCAAAAGATGCTTGTGCATGCTTAAAACGCGTTTTGGCACTAATCCGTGCGCGGGTGCTAAAAAGAGCAGTATCGGCATGCTTTGCACGTCGTTTGGTAGAAATCCACGTGCGCGTTCTGCCAAAAGCACCATTTGCATGCATATCTCGTGGTTTTGCAGAAAACAACGTCCGCGTCTACCAAAAGATGCATGCGCATGCTTAACAAGCGTTTTGGCACAAATCCATGCGTGGGTGCTTAAAACAGCATCGGCATGCTTAGCACGTCGTTTGGTAGAAATCCACGCCCGCGTTCTGCCGAAAGCACCATTTGCATGCATATCTTGTGGTTTTGCAGAAAACAACGTCCGCGTCTACCAAAAGATGCATGTGCATGCTTAAAACGCGTTTTCGCACTGATCCGTGCGCGGGTGCGAAAAAGAGCAGCATCGGCATGCTTTGAACGTCGTTTGGTAGAAATCCACGTGCGCCTTCTGCCAAAAGCACCATTTGCATGCATATCGTGTGGTTTTGCAGAAAACAACGTCCGCGTCTACCAAAAGATGCATGTGCATGCTTAAAACGCGTTTTGGTACAAATCCGTGCGCGGGTGCTAAAAAGAGCAGCATCGGCATGCTTTGCACGTCGTTTGGTAGAAATCCACGTGCGCGTTCTGCTAAAAGCACCATTTGCATGCATATCTTGTGGTTTTGCAGAAAACAACGTCCTCGTCTATCAAAAGATGCATGTGCATGCTTAAAACGCGCTTTGGCACAAATCCGTGCACGGGTGCTACAAAGAGCAGCATCGGCATGCTTAGCACGTCGTTTGGCAGAAATCCACGTGCGCGTTCTGCCAAAAGCACCATTTGCATGCATATCTTGTGGTTTTGCAGAAAACAACGTCCGCATCTACCAAAAGATGCATGTGCATGCTTAACAAGCGTTTTGGCACAAATCCATGCGCGGGTGCTAAAAAGAACAGCATCGGCATGCTTAGCACGTCGTTTGGTAGAAATCCACGTGCGCGTTCTGCCAAAAGCACCATTTGCATGCATATCCTGTGGTTTTGCAGAAAACAACGTCCCCGTCTGCCAAAAGATGCATGCGCATGCTTAACAAGCGTTTTGGCACAAATCCATGCGCGGGTGCTAAAAACAGCATCGGCATGCTTAGCACGTCGTTTGGTAGAAATCCACGCCCGCGTTCTGCGAAAAGCACCATTTGCATGCATGTCTTGTGGTTTTGCAGAAAACAACGTCCGAATCTACCAAAAGATGCATGTGCATGCTTAAAACGCGTTTTGGTACAAATCCGTGCGCGGGTGCTAAAAAGAGTAGCATCGGCATGCTTTGCACGTCGTTTGGTAGAAATCCACGTGCGCGTTCTGCCAAAAGCACCATTTGCATGCATATCTTGTGGTTTTGCAGAAAACAACGCCCGCGTCTACCAAAAGATGCATGTGCATGCTTAAAACGCGTTTTGGCACAAATCCGTGGGCGGGTGCTAAAAAGAGCAGCATCGGCATGCTTAGCACGTCGTTTGGCAGAAATCCACGTGCGCGTTCTGCCAAAAGCTCCATTTGCATGCATATCTTGTGGTTTTGCAGAACACAACGTCCGCGTCTACGAAAAGATGCATGTTCAAGCTTAAAACGCGTTTTTGTACAAATCCGTGCGCGGCTGCTAAAAAGAGCAGCATCGGCATGCTTAGCACGTCGTTTGGTAGAAATCCACGTGCGCGTTCTTCCAAAAGCACCAATTGCATGCATATCTTGTGGTTTTGCAGAAAACAACGTCCGAATCTACCAAAAGATGCATGTGCATGCTTAAAACGCGTTCTGGCACAAATCCGTGCGCGGGCGCTAAAAAGAGCAGCATCGGCATGCTTAGCACGTCGTTTGGTAGAAATCCACGTGCGCGTTCTGCCAAAAGCACCATTTGCATGCATATCCTGTGGTTTTGCAGAAAACAACGTCCGCGTCTACCAAAATATGCATGTGCATGCTTAATACGCGTTTTGGCACTAATACGTGCGCGGGTGCTAAAAAGAGCAGCATCGGCATGCTTTGCACGTCGTTTGGTAGAAATCCACGTGCGCGTTCTGCCAAAAGCACCATTTGCATGCATATCTTGTGGTTTTGCAGAAAACAACGTCCGCGTCTACCAAAAGATGCATGTGCATGCTTAAAACGCGTTTTGGCACAAATCCATGCGCGGGTGATAAGAACAGCATCGGCATGCTTATCACGTCGTTTGGTAGAAATCCACGTGCGCGTTCTGCAAAAAGCACCATTTCCATGCATATCTTGTGGTTTTGCAGAAAACCACGTCCGCGTCTACCAAAAGATGCATGTGCATGCTGAAAACGTGTTTTGGCACAAATCCGTGCGCGGCTGCTAAAAAGAGCAGCATCGGCATGCTTAGCACGTCGTTGGGTAGAAATCCACGTGCGCGTTCTGCCAAAAGCACCATTTGAACACATATTTTGTAGTTTTGCAGAAAACAACGTCCGCGTCTACCAAAAGATGCATGTGCATGCTTAAAACGCGTTTTGGCACAAATTAATGCGCGGGTGCTAAAAAGAGCAGCATCAGCATGCTTAGCACGTCGTTTGGTAGAAATCCACGTGCGCGTTCTGCCAAAAGCACAATTTGCATGCATATCTTGTGGTTTTGCAGAAAACAACGTCCGCGTCTGCCAAAAGATGCACGTGCATGCTTAAAACGCGTTTTGGTAGACATCCATTCGCGGGTGCTAAAAGGAGCAGCATCGGCATGCTTAGCACATCGTTTGGTAGAAATCCACGTGCGCGTTCTGCCAAAAGCACCATTTGCATGCATATCTTGTGGTTTTGCAGAAAACAACGTCCGCGTCTACCAAAAGATGCATGTGCATGCTTAAAACGCGTTTAGGTACAAATCCGTGCGCGGGTGCTAAAAAGAACAGCATCGGCATGCTTAGCACGTCGTTTGGTAGAACTCCACGTGCGCGTTCTGCCAAAAGCACCATTTGCATGCATACCTTGTGGTTTTGCAGAAAACAACGTCCGCGTCTACCAAAAGATGCATGTGCATGCTTAAAACGCGTTTTTGCACAAATCCGTGCGCGGGTGCTAAGAAGAGCAGCATCGGCATGCTTAGCACGTCGTTTGGTAGAAATCCACGTGCGCGTTCTGCCAAAAGCACCATTTGCATGCATATCTTGTGGTTTTGCAGAAAACAACGTCCGCGTCTCCCAAAAGATGCATGTGCATGCTTAAAACGCGTTTTTGTACAAATCCGTGCGCGGGTGCTAAAAAGAGCAGCATCGGCATGCTTAGCACGTCGTTTGGTAGAAATACACGTGCGCGTTCTGCCAAAAGCACAATTTGCATGCATATCTTGTGGTTTTGCAGAAAACCACGTCCGCGTCTGCCAAAAGATGCACGTGCATGCTTAAAACGCGTTTTGGTAGACATCCATTCGCGGGTGCTAAAAGGAGCAGCATCGGCATGCTTAGCACGTCGTTTGGTAGAAATCCACGTGCGCGTTCTGCCAAAAGCACCATTTGCATGCATATCTTGTGGTTTTGCAGAAAACAACGTCCGCGTCTACCAAAAGATGCATGTGCATGCTTAAAACGCGTTTAGGTACAAATCCGTGCCCGGGTGCTAAAAAGAACAGCATCGGCATGCTTAGCACGTCGTTTGGTAGAACTCCACGTGCGCGTTCTGCCAAAAGCACCATTTGCATGCATACCTTGTGGTTTTGCAGAAAACAACGTCCGCGTCTACCAAAAGATGCATGTGCATGCTTAAAACGCGTTTTTTCACAAATCCGTGCGCGGGTGCTAAGAAGAGCAGCATCGGCATGCTTATCACGTCGTTTGGTAGAAATCCACGTGCGCGTTCTGCCAAAAGCACCATTTGCATGCATATCTTGTGGTTTTGCAGAAAACAACGTCCGCGTCTCCCAAAAGATGCATGTGCATGCTTAAAACGCATTTTTGTACAAATCCGTGCGCGGGTGCTAAAAAGAGCAGCATCGGCATGCTTAGCACGTCGTTTGGTAGAAATACACGTGCGCGTTCTGCCAAAAGCACAATTTGCATGCATATCTTGTGGTTTTGCAGAAAACAACGTCCGCGTCTGCCAAAAGATGCACGTGCATGCTTAAAACGCGTTTTGGTAGACATCCATTCGCGGGAGCTAAAAGGAGCAGCATCGGCATGCTTAGCACGTCGTTTGGTAGAAATCCACGTGCGCGTTCTGCCAAAAGCACCATTTGCATGCATATCTTGTGGTTTTGCAGAAAACAACGTCCGCGTCTACCAAAAGATGCATGTGCATGCTTAAAACGCGTTTAGGTACAAATACGTGCCCGGGTGCTAAAAAGAACAGCATCGGCATGCTTAGCACGTCGTTTGGTAGAACTCCACGTGCGCGTTCTGCCAAAAGCACCATTTGCATGCATACCTTGTGGTTTTGCAGAAAACAACGTCCGCGTCTACCAAAAGATGCATGTGCATGCTTAAAACGCGTTTTTGCACAAATCCGTGCGCGGGTGCTAAGAAGAGCAGCATCGGCATGCTTAGCACGTCGTTTGGTAGAAATCCAGGTGCGCGTTCTGCCAAAAGCACCATTTGCATGCATATCTTGTGGTTTTGCAGAAAACAACGTCCGCGTCTACCAAAAGATGCATGTGCATGCTCAAAACGCGGTTTGGCACAAATCCATGCGCGGGTGCTATAAAGAGCAGCATCGGCATGCTTAGCACGTCGTTTGGTAGAAATCTACGTGCGCGTTCTGCCAAAAGCACCATTTGCATGCATATCTTGTGGTTTGGCAGAAAACAACGTCCGCGTCTACCAAAAGATGCATGTGCATGCTTAAAACGCGTTTTGGCACAAATCCGTGCGCGGGCGCTAAAAAGAGCAGCATCGGCATGCTTTGCACGTCGTTTGGTAGAAATCCACGTGCGCGTTCTGCCAAAAGCACCATTTGCATGCATATCTTGTGGTTTTGCAGAAAACAACGTCCGCGTCTACCAAAAGATGCATGTGCATGCTTAAAACGCGTTTTGGCACAAATCCGTGCGCGGGTGCTAAAAAGAGCAGCACCGGCATGCTTAGCACGTCGTTTGGCAGAAATCCACGTGCGCGTTCTGCCAAAAGCACCATTTGCATGCATATCTTGCGGTTTTGCAGTACACAACGTCCGCGTCTACGAAAAGATGCATGTTCATGCTTGAAACGCGTTTTTGTACAAATCCGTGCGCGGCTGCTAAAAAGAGCAGCATCGGCATGCTTAGCACGACGTTTGGTAGAAATCCACGTGCGCGTTCTGCCAAAAGCACCATTTGCATGCATATCTTGTTGGTTTGCAGAAAACAACGTCCGAATCTACCAAAAGATGCTTGTGCATGCTTAAAACGCGCTCTGGCACAAATCCGTGCGCGGGCGCTAAAAAGAGCAGCATCGGCATGCTTTGCACGTCGTTTGGTAGAAATCCACGTGCGCGTTCTGCCAAAAGCACCATTTGCATCCATATCTTGTGGTTTTGCAGAAAACAACGTCCGCGTCTACCAAAAGATGCATGTGCATGCTTAACAAGCGTTTTGGCACAAATCCATGCGCGGGTGCTAAAAAGAACAGCATCGGCATGCTTAGCACGTCGTTTGGCAGAAATCCACGTGCGCGTTCTGCCAAAAGCACCATTTGCATGCATATCTTGCGGTTTTGCAGAACACAACGTCCGCGTCTACGAAAAGATGCATGTTCATGCATAAAACGCGTTTTTGTACAAATCCGTGCGCGGCTGCTAAAAAGAGCAGCATCGGCACGCTTAGCACGACGTTTGGTAGAAATCCACGTGCGCGTTCTGCCAAAAGCACCATTTGCATGCATATCTTGTTGGTTTGCAGAAAACAACGTCCGAATCTACCAAAAGATGCATGTGCATGCTTAAAACGCGCTCTGGCACAAATCCGTGCGCGGGCGCTAAAAAGAGCAGCATCGGCATGCTTTGCGCGTCGTTTGGTAGAAATCCACGTGCGCGTTCTGCCAAAAGCACCATTTGCATCCATATCTTGTGGTTTTGCAGAAAACAACGTCCGCGTCTACCAAAAGATGCATGTGCATGCTTAACAAGCGTTTTGGCACAAATCCATGCGCGGGTGCTAAAAAGAACAGCATCGGCATGCTTAGCACGTCCTTTGGTAGAAATCCACGTGCGCGTTCTGCCAAAAGCACCATTTGCATGCATATCCTGTGGTTTTGCAGAAAACAACGTCCGCGTCTACCAAAAGATGCATGTGCATGCTTAAAACGCGTTTTGGCCCTAATCCGTGCGCGGGTGCTAAAAAGAGCAGCATCGGCATGCTTTGCACGTCGTTTGGTAGAAATCCACGTGCGCGTTCTGCGAAAAGCACCATTTGCATGCATTACTTGTGGTTTTGCAGAAAACAACGTCCGCGTCTACCAAAAGATGCACGTGCATGCTTAAAACGCGTTTTGGCACAAATCCGTGCGCGGGTGCTAAAAAGAGCAGCATCGGCATGCTTTGCACGTCGTTTGGTAGAAATACACGTGCGCGTTCTGCCAAAAGCACCATTTGCATGCATATCTTGTGGTTTTGCAGAAAACAACGTCCACGTCTACCAAAAGATGCATGTGCATGCTTAAAACGCGTTTTTGTACAAATCCGTGCGCGGGTGCTAAAAAGAGCAGCATCGGCATGCTTAGCACGTCGTTTGGTAGAAATCCACGTGCGCGTTCTGCCAAAAGCACCATTTGCATGCATATCTTGTGCTTTTGCAGAAAACAACGTCCGCGTCTACCAAAAGATGCACGTGCATGCTTAAAACGCGTTTTGGTACACATCCATTAGCGGGTGCTAAAAGGAGCAGCATCGGCATGCTTAGCACGTCGTTTGGTAGAAATCCACGTGCGCGTTCTGCCAAAAGCACCATTTGCATGCATATCTTGTGGTTTTGCAGAAAACAACGTCCTCGTCTACCAAAAGATGCATGTGCATGCTTAAAACGCGTTTAGGTACAAATCCGTGCGCGGGTGCTAAAAAGAACAGCATCGGCATTTTTAGCACGTCATTTGGTAGAACTCCACGTGCGCGTTCTGCCAAAAGCACCATTTGCATGCATACCTTGTGGTTTTGCAGAAAACAACGTCCGCGTCTACCAAAAGATGCATGTGCATGCTTAAAACGCGTTTTGGCACAAATCCGTGCGTGGGTGCTAAAAAGAGCAGCATCGGCATGCTTTGCACGTCGTTTCGAAGAAATCCACGTGCGCGTTCTGCCAAAAGCACCATTTGCATGCATATCTTGCGGTTTTGCAGTACACAACGTCCGCGTCTACGAAAAGATGCATGTTCATGCTTGAAACGCGTTTTTGTACAAATCCGTGCGCGGCTGCTAAAAAGAGCAGCATCGGCATGCTTAGCACGACGTTTGGTAGAAATCCACGTGCGCGTTCTGCCAAAAGCACCATTTGCATGCATATCTTGTTGGTTTGCAGAAAACAACGTCCGAATCTACCAAAAGATGCTTGTGCATGCTTAAAACGCGCTCTGGCACAAATCCGTGCGCGGGCGCTAAAAAGAGCAGCATCGGCATGCTTTGCACGTCGTTTGGTAGAAATCCACGTGCGCGTTCTGCCAAAAGCACCATTTGCATCCATATCTTGTGGTTTTGCAGAAAACAACGTCCGCGTCTACCAAAAGATGCATGTGCATGCTTAACAAGCGTTTTGGCACAAATCCATGCGCGGGTGCTAAAAAGAACAGCATCGGCATGCTTAGCACGTCGTTTGGCAGAAATCCACGTGCGCGTTCTGCCAAAAGCACCATTTGCATGCATATCTTGCGGTTTTGCAGAACACAACGTCCGCGTCTACGAAAAGATGCATGTTCATGCATAAAACGCGTTTTTGTACAAATCCGTGCGCGGCTGCTAAAAAGAGCAGCATCGGCACGCTTAGCACGACGTTTGGTAGAAATCCACGTGCGCGTTCTGCCAAAAGCACCATTTGCATGCATATCTTGTTGGTTTGCAGAAAACAACGTCCGAATCTACCAAAAGATGCATGTGCATGCTTAAAACGCGCTCTGGCACAAATCCGTGCGCGGGCGCTAAAAAGAGCAGCATCGGCATGCTTTGCGCGTCGTTTGGTAGAAATCCACGTGCGCGTTCTGCCAAAAGCACCATTTGCATCCATATCTTGTGGTTTTGCAGAAAACAACGTCCGCGTCTACCAAAAGATGCATGTGCATGCTTAACAAGCGTTTTGGCACAAATCCATGCGCGGGTGCTAAAAAGAACAGCATCGGCATGCTTAGCACGTCCTTTGGTAGAAATCCACGTGCGCGTTCTGCCAAAAGCACCATTTGCATGCATATCCTGTGGTTTTGCAGAAAACAACGTCCGCGTCTACCAAAAGATGCATGTGCATGCTTAAAACGCGTTTTGGCCCTAATCCGTGCGCGGGTGCTAAAAAGAGCAGCATCGGCATGCTTTGCACGTCGTTTGGTAGAAATCCACGTGCGCGTTCTGCGAAAAGCACCATTTGCATGCATTACTTGTGGTTTTGCAGAAAACAACGTCCGCGTCTACCAAAAGATGCACGTGCATGCTTAAAACGCGTTTTGGCACAAATCCGTGCGCGGGTGCTAAAAAGAGCAGCATCGGCATGCTTTGCACGTCGTTTGGTAGAAATACACGTGCGCGTTCTGCCAAAAGCACCATTTGCATGCATATCTTGTGGTTTTGCAGAAAACAACGTCCACGTCTACCAAAAGATGCATGTGCATGCTTAAAACGCGTTTTTGTACAAATCCGTGCGCGGGTGCTAAAAAGAGCAGCATCGGCATGCTTAGCACGTCGTTTGGTAGAAATCCACGTGCGCGTTCTGCCAAAAGCACCATTTGCATGCATATCTTGTGCTTTTGCAGAAAACAACGTCCGCGTCTACCAAAAGATGCACGTGCATGCTTAAAACGCGTTTTGGTACACATCCATTAGCGGGTGCTTAAAGGAGCAGCATCGGCATGCTTAGCACGTCGTTTGGTAGAAATCCACGTGCGCGTTCTGCCAAAAGCACCATTTGCATGCATATCTTGTGGTTTTGCAGAAAACAACGTCCTCGTCTACCAAAAGATGCATGTGCATGCTTAAAACGCGTTTAGGTACAAATCCGTGCGCGGGTGCTAAAAAGAACAGCATCGGCATTTTTAGCACGTCATTTGGTAGAACTCCACGTGCGCGTTCTGCCAAAAGCACCATTTGCATGCATACCTTGTGGTTTTGCAGAAAACAACGTCCGCGTCTACCAAAAGATGCATGTGCATGCTTAAAACGCGTTTTGGCACAAATCCGTGCGTGGGTGCTAAAAAGAGCAGCATCGGCATGCTTTGCACGTCGTTTCGAAGAAATCCACGTGCGCGTTCTGCCAAAAGCACCATTTGCATGCATATCTTGTGGTTTTGCAGAAAACAACGTCCGCGTCTACCAAAAGATGCATGTGCATGCTCAAAACGCGTTTTGGTACAAATCCGTGCGCGGGTGCTAAAAAGAGCAGCATCGGCATGCTTTGCACGTCGTTTGGTAGAAATACACGTGCGCGTTCTGCCAAAAGCACCATTTGCATGCATATCTTGTGGTTTTGCAGAAAACATCGTCCGCGTCTACCAAAAGATGCATGTGCATGCTTAAAACGCGTTTTTGTACAAATCCGTGCGCGGGTGCTAAAAAGAGCAGCATCGGCATGCTTACCACGTCGTTTGGTAGAAATCCACGTGCGCGTTCTGCCAAAAGCACCATTTCCATGCATATCTTGTGGTTTTGCAGAAAACAACGTCCGCGTCTACCAAAAGATGCATGTGCATGCTTAAAACGCGTTTTTGTACAAATCCGTGCGCGGGTGCTAAAAAGAGCAGCATCGGCATGCTTAGCACGTCGTTTGGTAGAAATCCACGTGCGTGTTCTGCCAAAAGCACCATTTGCATGCATATCTTGTGGTTTTGCAGAAAACAACGTCCGCGTCTACCAAAAGATGCACGTGCATGCTCAAAACGCGTTTTGGTACAAATCCGTGCGCGGGTGCTAAAAAGAGCAGCATCGGCATGCTTAGCACGTCGTTTGGTAGAAATCCACGTGCGCGTTCTGCCAAAAGCACCATTTGCACGCATATCTTGTGGTTTTGCAGAAAACAACGTCCGCGTCTACCAAAAGATGCATGTGCATGCTTAAAACGCGTTTTGGCACAAATCCGTGCGCGGGCGCTAAAAAGAGCAGCATCGGCATGCTTTGCACGTAGTTTGGTAGAAATCCACGTGCGCGTTCTGCCAAAAGCACCATTTGCATGCATAGCTTGTGGTTTTGCAGAAAACAACGTCCGCGTCTACCAAAAGATGCATGTGCATGCTTAAAACGCGTTTTGGCACAAATCAGTGCGCGGGTGCTAAAAAGAGGAGCATCGGCATGCTTGGCACGTCGTTTGGCAGAAATCCACGTGCGCGTTCTGCCAAAAGCACCATTTGATTGCATATCTTGCGGTTTTGCAGAACACAACGTCCTAATCTACCAAAAGATGCATGTGCATGCTTAAAACGCGTTCTGGCACAAATCCGTGCGCGGGCGCTAGAAAGAGCAGCATCAGCATGCCTTGCACGTCGTTTGGTAGAAATCCACGTGCGCGCTCTGCCAAAAGCACCATTTGCATCCATATCTTGTGGTTTTGCAGAAAACAACGTCCGCGTCTACCAAAAGATGCATGTGCATGCTTAACAAGCGTTTTGGCACAAATCCATGCGCGGGTGCTAAAAAGAACAGCATCGGCATGCTTAGCACGTCGTTTGGTAGAAATCCACGTGCGCGTTCTGCCAAAAGCACCATTTGCATGCATATCCTGTGGTTTTGCAGAAAACAACGTCCGCGTCTACCAAAAGATGCCTGTGCATGCTTAAAACGCGTTTTGGCACTAATCCGTGCGCGGGTGCTAAAAAGAGCAGCATCGGCATGCTTTGCACGTCGTTTGGTAGAAATCCACGTGAACGTTCTGCCAAAAGCACCATTTGCATGCATATCTTGTGGTTTTGCAGAAAACAACGTCCGCGTCTACCAAAAGATGCATGTGCATGCTTAAAACGCGTTTTGGCACAAATCCATGCGCGGGTGATAAGAGCAGCATCGGCATGCTTATCACGTCGTTTGGTAGAAATCCACGTGTGCGTTCTGCAAAAAGCACCATTTCCATGCATATCTTGTGGTTTTGCAGAAAACCACGTCCGCGTCTACCAAAAGATGCAAGTGCATGCTCAAAACGCGTTTTGGCACAAATCCGTGCGCCGCTGCTAAAAAGAGCAGCATCGGCATGCTTAGCACGTCGTTGGGTAGAAATCCACGTGCGCGTTCTGCCAAAAGCACCATTTGGACACATATTTTGTAGTTTTGCAGAAAACAACGTCCGCGTCTACCAAAAGATGCATATGCATGTTTAAAACGCGGTTTGGCACAAATCCATGCGCGGGAGCTAAAAAGAGCAGTATCGGCATGCTTAGCACGTCGATTGGTAGAAATCCGCGTGCGCGTTCTGCCAAAAGCACCATTTGCATGCATATCTTGTGGTTTTGCAGAAAACAACGTCCGCGTCTACCAAAAGATGCACGTGCATGCTTAAAACGCGTTTTGGTACACATCCATTCGCGCGTGCTAAAAGGAGCAGCATCGGCATGCTTAGCACGTCGTTTGGTAGAAATCCACGTGCGCGTTCTGCCAAAAGCACCATTTGCATGCATATCTTGTGGTTTTGCAGAAAACAACGTCCGCGTCTACCAAAAGATGCATGTGCATGCTTAAAACGCGTTTTGGCACAAATCCGTGCGCGGGTGCTAAAAAGAGCAGCATCGGCATGCTTAGCACGTCGTTTGGTAGAAATCCACGTGCGCGTTCTGCCAAAAGCACCATTTGCATGCATATCTTGTGGTTTTGCAGAAAACAACGTCCGCGTCTACCAAAAGATGCATGTGCATGCTTAAAACGCGTTTTGGCACAAATCCGTGCGCGGGCGCTAAAAAGAGCAGCATCGGCATGCTTTGCACGTCGTTTGGTAGAAATCCACGTGCGCGTTCTGCCAAAAGCACCATTTGATTGCATATCTTGTGGTTTTGCAGAACACAACGTCCTAATCTACCAAAAGATGCATGTGCATGCTTAAAACGCGTTCTGGCACAAATCCGTGCGCGGGCGCTAGAAAGAGCAGCATCAGCATGCCTTGCACGTCGTTTGGTAGAAATCCACGTGCGCGCTCTGCCAAAAGCACCATTTGCATCCATATCTTGTGGTTTTGCAGAAAACAACGTCCGCGTCTACCAAAAGATGCATGTGCATGCTTAACAAGCGTTTTGGCACAAATCCATGCGCGGGTGCTAAAAAGAACAGCATCGGCATGCTTAGCACGTCGTTTGGTAGAAATCCACGTGCGCGTTCTGCCAAAAGCACCATTTGCATGCATATCCTGTGGTTTTGCAGAAAACAACGTCCGCGTCTACCAAAAGATGCATGTGCATGCTTAAAACGCGTTTTGGCACTAATCCGTGCGCGGGTGCTAAAAAGAGCAGCATCGGCATGCTTTGCACGTCGTTTGGTAGAAGTCCACGTGCGCGTTCTGCCAAAAGCACCATTTGCATGCATATCTTGTGGTTTTGCAGAAAACAACGTCCGCGTCTACCAAAAGATGCATGTGCATGCTTAAAACGCGTTTTGGCACAAATCCATGCGCGGGTGATAAGAGCAGCATCGGCATGCTTATCACGTCGTTTGGTAGAAATCCACGTGTGCGTTCTGCAAAAAGCACCATTTCCATGCATATCTTGTGGTTTTGCAGAAAACCACGTCCGCGTCTACCAAAAGATGCATGTGCATGCTCAAAACGCGTTTTGGCACAAATCCGTGCGCGGCTGCTAAAAAGAGCAGCATCGGCATGCTTAGCACGTCGTTGGGTAGAAATCCACGTGCGCGTTCTGCCAAAAGCACCATTTGGACACATATTTTGTAGTTTTGCAGAAAACAACGTCCGCGTCTACCAAAAGATGCATATGCATGTTTAAAACGCGGTTTGGCACAAATCCATGCGTGGGAGCTAAAAAGAGCAATATCGGCATGCTTAGCACGTCGATTGGTAGAAATCCGCGTGCGCGTTCTGCCAAAAGCACCATTTGCATGCATATCTTGTGGTTTTGCAGAAAACAACGTCCGCGTCTACCAAAAGATGCACGTGCATGCTAAAAACGCGTTTTGGTACACATCCATTAGCGGGTGCTAAAAGAAGCAGCATCGGCATGCTTAGCACGTCGTTTGGTATAAATCCACGTGCGCGTTCTGCCAAAAGCACCATTTGCATGCATATCTTGTGGTGTTGCAGAAAACAACGTCCGCGTCTACCAAAAGATGCACGTGCATGCTAAAAACGCGTTTTGGTACACATCCATTAGCGGGTGCTAAAAGGAGCAGCATCGGCATGCTTAGCACGTCGTTTGGTAGAAATCCACGTGCGCGTTCTGCCAAAAGCACCTTTTGCATGCATATCTTGTGGTTTTGCAGAAAACAACGTCCGCGTCTACCAAAAGATGCACGTGCATGCTTAAAACGCGTTTTGGTACACATCCATTAGCGGGTGCTAAAAGGAGCAGCATCGGCATGCTTAGCACGTCGTTTGGTAGAAATCCACGTGCGCGTTCTGCCAAAAGCACCATTTGCATGCATACCTTGTGGTTTTGCAGAAAACAATGTCCGCGTCTACCAAAAGGCGCATGTGCATGCTTAAAACGCGTTTTGGCACAAATCCGTGCGTGGGTGCTAAAAAGAGCAGCATCGGTATGCTTTGCACGTCGTTTGGAAGAAATCCACGTGCGCGTTCTGCCAAAAGCACCATTTGCATGCATATCTTGTGGTTTTGCAGAAAACAACGTCCGCGTCTACCAAAAGATGCATGTGCATGCTTAAAACGCGTTTTTGTACAAATCCGTGCGCGGGTGCTAAAAAGAGCAGCATCGGCATGCTTAGCACGTCGTTTGGTAGAAATCCACGTGCGCGTTCTACCAAAAGCACCATTTCCATGCATATCTTGTGTTTTTCCAGAAAACAACGTCCGCGTCTACCAAAAGATGCATGTGCATGCTTAAAACGCGTTTTTGTACAAATCCGTGCGCGGGTGCTAAAAGAGCAGCATCGGCATGCTTAGCACGTCGTTTGGTAGAAATCCACGTGCGCCTTCTGCCAAAAGCACCATTTGCATGCATATCTTGTGGTTTTGCAGAAAACAACGTCCGCGTCTACCAAAAGATGCACGTGCATGCTTAAAACGCGTTTTGGTACACATCCATTCGCGGGTGCTAAAAGGAGCAGCATCGGCATGCTTAGCACGTCGTTTGGTAGAAATCCACGTGCGCGTTCTGCCAAAAGTACCATTTGCATGCATATCTTGTGGTTTTGCAGAAAACAACGTCCGCGTCTACCAAATGATGCATGTGCATGCTTAAAACGCGTTTTGGCACAAATCCGTGCGTGGGTGCTAAAAAGAGCAGCATCGGCAAGCTTTGCACGTCGTTTGGAAGAAATCCACGTGCGCGTTCTGCCAAAAGCACCATTTGCAATGCATATCTTGTGGTATTGCAGAAAACAACGTCCGCGTCTACCAAAAGATGCATGTTCATGCTCAAAACGCGTTTTGGTACAAATCCGTGCGCGGGTGCTAAAAAGAGCAGCATCGGCATGCTTAGCACGTCGTTTGGTAGAAATCCACGTGCGCGTTCTGCCAAAAGCACCATTTGCATCCATATCTTGTGGTTTTGCAGAAAACAACGTCCGCGTCTACCAAAAGATGAATGTGCATGCTTAACAAGCGTTTTGGCACAAATCCATGCGCGGGTGCTAAAAAGAACAGCATCGGCATGCTTAGCACGTCGTTTGGCAGAAATCCACGTGCGCGTTCTGCCAAAAGCACCATTTGCATGCATATCCTGTGGTTTTGCAGAAAACAACGTCCGCATCTACCAAAAGATGCATGTGCATGCTTAAAACGCGTTTTGGCACTAATCCGTGCGCGGGTGCTAAAAAGAGCAGCATCGGCATGCTTGGCACGTCGTTTGGCATGAATCCACGTGCGCGTTCTGCCGAAAGCACCATTTGATTGCATATCTTGTGGTTTTGCAGAACACAACGTCCTAATCTACCAAAAGATGCATGTGCATGCTTAAAACGCGTTCTGGCACAAATCCGTGCGCGGGCGCTAGAAAGAGCAGCATCGGCATGCTTTGCACGTCGTTTGGTAGAAATCCACGTGCGCGTTCTGCCAAAAGCACCACTTGCATCCATATCTTGTGGTTTTGCAGAAAACAACGTCCGCGTCTCCCAAAAGATGCACGTGCATGCTTAACAAGCGTTTTGGCACAAATCCATGCGCGGGTGCTAAAAAGAACAGCATCGGCATGCTTAGCACGTCGTTTGGTAGAAATCCACGTGCGCGTTCTGCAAAAAGCACCATTACCATGCATATCTTGTGGTTTTGCAGAAAACAATGTCCGAATCTACCAAAAGATGCATGTGCATGCTTAAAACGCGTTCTGGCACAAATCCGTGCGCGGGCGCTAAAAAGAGCAGCATCGGCATGCTTTGCACGTCGTTTGGTAGACATCCACGTGCGCGTTCTGCCAAAAGCACCATTTGCATCCATATCTTGTGGTTTTGCAGAAAACAACGTCCGCGTCTACGAAAAGATGCATGTTCATGCTTAAAACGCGTTTTGGCACAAATCCATGCGCGTCTGCTAAAAAGAGCAGCATCGGCATGCTTAGCACGTCGTTGGGTAGAAATCCACGTGCGTGTTCTGCCAAAAGCACCATTTGGACACATATTTTGTAGTTTTGCAGAAAACAACGTCCGCGTCTACCAAAAGATGCATATGCATGTTTAAAACGCGGTTTGGCAAAAATCCATGCGCGGGTGCTAAAAAGAGCACCATCGGCATGATTAGCACGTCGTTTGGTAGAAATCCACGTGCGCGTTCTGCCAAAAGCACCATTTGCATGCATATCTTGTGGTTTTGCAGAAAACAACGTCCGCGTCTACCAAAAGATGCATGTGCATGCTTAACAAGCGTTTTGGCACAAATCCGTGCGCGGGTGCTAAAAAGAGCAGCATCGGCATGCTTAACACGTCGTTTGGCAGAAATCTACGTGCGCGTTCTGCCAAAAGCACCATTTGCATGCATATCTTGTGGTTTTGCAGAACACAACGTCCGCGTCTACGAAAAGATGCATGTTCATGCTTAAAACGCGTTTTGGTACAAATCCGTGCGCGGCTGCTAAAAAGAGCAGCATCGGCATGCTTAGCACGTCGTTTGGTAGAAATCCACGTGCACGTTCTGCCAAAAGCACCATTTGCATGCATATCTTGTGGTTTTGCAGAAAACAATGTCCGAATCTACCAAAAGATGCATGTGCATGCTTAAAACGCGTTCTGGCACAAATCCGTGCGCGGGCGCTAAAAAGAGCAGCATCGGCATGCTTTGCACGTCGTTTGGTAGAAATCCACGTGCGCGTTCTGCCAAAAGCACCATTTGCATCCATATCTTGTGGTTTTGCAGAAAACAACGTCCGCGTCTACCAAAAGATGCATGTGCATGCTTAACAAGCGTTTTGGCACAAATCCATGCGCGTCTGCTAAAAAGAGCAGCATCGGCATGCTTAGCACGTCGTTGGGTAGAAATCCACGTGCGCGTTCTGCCAAAAGCACCATTTGGACACATATTTTGTAGTTTTGCAAAAAACAACGTCCGCGTCTACCAAAAGATGCATATGCATGCTTAAAACGCGGTTTGGCACAAATCCATGCGCGGGTGCTAAAAAGAGCAGCATCGGCATGATTAGCACGTCGTTTGGTAGAAATCCACGAGCGCGTTCTGCCAAAAGCACCATATGCATGCATATCTTGTGGTTTTGCAGAAAACAACGTCCGCGTCTACGAAAAGATGCATGTGCATGCTTAAAACGCCTTTTGGCACAATTCCGTGCGCGGGTGCTAAAAAGAGCAACATCGGCATGCTTAGCACGTCGTTTGGTAGAAATCCACGTGCACGTTCTGCCAAAAGCACCATTTGCATGCATATCTTGTGGTTTTGCAGAAAACAATGTCCGAATCTACCAAAAGATGCATGTGCATGCTTAAAACGCGTTCTGGCACAAATCCGTGCGCGGGCGCTAAAAAGAGCAGCATCGGCATGCTTTGCACGTCGTTTGGTAGACATCCACGTGCGCGTTCTGCCAAAAGCACCATTTGCATCCATATCTTGTGGTTTTGCAGAAAACAACGTCCGCGTCTACCAAAAGATGCATGTGCATGCTTAACAAGCGTTTTGGCACAAATCCATGCGCGTCTGCTAAAAAGAGCAGCATCGGCATGCTTAGCACGTCGTTGGGTAGAAATCCACGTGCGCGTTCTGCCAAAAGCACCATTTGGACACATATTTTGTAGTTTTGCAAAAAACAACGTCCGCGTCTACCAAAAGATGCATATGCATGCTTAAAACGCGGTTTGGCACAAATCCATGCGCGGGTGCTAAAAAGAGCAGCATCGGCATGATTAGCACGTCGTTTGGTAGAAATCCACGAGCGCGTTCTGCCAAAAGCACCATATGCATGCATATCTTGTGGTTTTGCAGAAAACAACGTCCGCGTCTACGAAAAGATGCATGTGCATGCTTAAAACGCCTTTTGGCACAATTCCGTGCGCGGGTGCTAAAAAGAGCAACATCGGCATGCTTTGCACGTCGTTTGGTACAAATCCACGTGCGCGTTCTGCCAAAAGCACCATTTGCATCCATATCTTGTGGTTTTGCAGAAAACCACGTCCGCGTCTACCAAAAGATGCATGTGCATGCACAAAACGCGTTTTGGCACAAATCCGTGCGCGGCTGCTAAAAAGAGCAGCATCGGCATGCTTAGCACGTCGTTGGGTAGAAATCCACGTGCGTGTTCTGCCAAAAGCACCATTTGGACACATATTTTGTAGTTTTGCAGAAAACAACGTCCGCGTCTACCAAAAGATGCATATGCATGTTTAAAACGCGGTTTGGCAAAAATCCATGCGCGGGTGCTAAAAAGAGCACCATCGGCATGATTAGCACGTCGTTTGGTAGAAATCCACGTGCGCGTTCTGCCAAAAGCACCATTTGCATGCATATCTTGTGGTTTTGCAGAAAACAACGTCAGCGTCTACCAAAAGATGCATGTGCATGCTTAACAAGCGTTTTGGCACAAATCCGTGCGCGGGTGCTAAAAAGAGCAGCATCGGCATGCTTAACACGTCGTTTGGCAGAAATCTACGTGCGCGTTCTGCCAAAAGCACCATTTGCATGCATATCTTGTGGTTTTGCAGAACACAACGTCCGCGTCTACGAAAAGATGCATGTTCATGCTTAAAACGCGTTTTTGTACAAATCCGTGCGCGGCTGCTAAAAAGAGCAGCATCGGCATGCTTAGCACGTCGTTTGGTAGAAATCCACGTGCACGTTCTGCCAAAAGCACCATTTGCAGGCATATCTTGTGGTTTTGCAGAAAACAATGTCCGAATCTACCAAAAGATGCATGTGCATGCTTAAAACGCGTTCTGGCACAAATCCGTGCGCGGGCGCTAAAAAGAGCAGCATCGGCATGCTTTGCACGTCGTTTGGTAGAAATCCACGTGCGCGTTCTGCCAAAAGCACCATTTGCATCCATATCTTGTGGTTTTGCAGAAAACAACGTCCGCGTCTACCAAAAGATGCATGTGCATGCTTAACAAGCGTTTTGGCACAAATCCATGCGCGTCTGCTAAAAAGAGCAGCATCGGCATGCTTAGCACGTCGTTGGGTAGAAATCCACGTGCGCGTTCTGCCAAAAGCACCATTTGGACACATATTTTGTAGTTTTGCAAAAAACAACGTCCGCGTCTACCAAAAGATGCATATGCATGCTTAAAACGCGGTTTGGCACAAATCCATGCGCGGGTGCTAAAAAGAGCAGCATCGGCATGATTAGCACGTCGTTTGGTAGAAATCCACGAGCGCGTTCTGCCAAAAGCACCATATGCATGCATATCTTGTGGTTTTGCAGAAAACAACGTCCGCGTCTACGAAAAGATGCATGTGCATGCTTAAAACGCCTTTTGGCACAATTCCGTGCGCGGGTGCTAAAAAGAGCAACATCGGCATGCTTTGCACGTCGTTTGGTACAAATCCACGTGCGCGTTCTGCGAAAAGCACCATTTGCATGCATATCTTGTGGTTTTGCAGAGAACAACGTCCGCGTCTACCAAAAGATGCATGTGCATGCTTAAAACACGTTCTGGCACAAATTCATGCGCGGGTGCTAAAAAGAGCAGCATCGGTATGCTTAGCACGTCGTTTGGTAGAAATCTATGTGCGCGTTCTGCCAAAAGCACCATTTGCATGCATAACTTGTGGTTTTGCAGAGAACAACGTCCGCGTCTACCAAAAGATGCATGTGCATGCTTAAAACGCGTTTTTGTACAAATCCGTGCGCGGGTGCTAAAAAGAGCAGCATCGGCATGCTTAGCACGTCGTTTGGTAGAAATCGACGTGCGCGTTCTGCCAAAAGCACCATTTGCATGCATATCTTGCGGTTTTGCAGAAAACAACGTCCGCGTCTACCAAAATATGCACGGGCATGCTGAAAACGCGTTTTGGTACACATCCATTCGCGGGTGCTAAAAGGAGCAGCATCGGCATGCTTAGCACGTCGTTTGGTAGAAATCCACGTGCGCGTTCTGCCAAAAGCACCATTTGCATGCATATCTTGTGGTTTTGCAGAAAACAACGTCCGGGTCTACCAAAAGATGCATGTGCATGCTTAAAACGCGTTTAGGTACAAATCCGTGCGCGGATGCTAAAAAGAACAGCATCGGCATGCTTAGCACGTCGTTTGGTAGAAATCCACGTGCGCGTTCTGCCAATAGCACCATTTGGATGCATATCTTGTGGTTTTGCAGAAAACAACGTCCGCGTCTACCAAAAGATGCATGTGCATGCTCAAAACGCGGTTTGGCACAAATCCATGCGCGGGTGCTAAAAAGAGCAGCATCGGGATGCTTAGCACGTCGTTTGGTAGAAATCCACGTGCGCGTTCTGCCAAAAGCACCATTTGCATGCATATCTTGTGGTTTTGCAGAAAACAACGTCCGCGTCTACCAAAAGATGCATGTGCATGCTCAACAAGCGTTTTGGCACAAGTCCGTGCGCGGGTGCTAAAAAGAGCAGCATCGGCATGCTTAGCACGTCGTTTGGCAGAAATCCACGTGCGCGTTCTGCCAAAAGCACCATTTGCATGCATATCTTGTGGTTTTGCAGAACACAACGTCCGCGTCTACGAAAAGATGCATGTTCATGCTTAAAACGCGTTTTTGTACAAATCCGTGCGCGGCTGCTAAAAAGAGCAGCATCGGCATGCTTAGCACGTCGTTTGGTAGAAATTCA